>NW_025423071.1:0-63869 GCF_020497125.1 Mauremys mutica
CTTGTCGCTACCTGCTCCCAGCCCCACTGAGAATGTTTTGGGGGTCACGCCTTGGCTTTATCAGCCTAGGGGGGTTTCAGAAAATACTATCCAGCAGGTGCTCCAGTGGTACAATTGGTTAGTGCACAGTACTTATAGGGCAGTGCTGAGAGAAGCTATGCTGAGGTTGTGAGTTCAAATCTCACCTGGAGCACTGGTTTTCATTAACCACATGGCATCACCCCCTCATTTGGCCCTGTGGAATGTAGAATTCCAGCCCCGGGACACTGAGGAGGGGAGGAGTGGGAAATGCCCCCTTCAATTATTACCTCCTCTCCAGAGGGCAGGTGAGAATCTACCATCCTTTCTCCCCCCCAGCCCCTGTGCCAGGATCCCTCAAGCAGAGCCTGGAGTCCTGCCCATGGCGTCTGTACTATTGACAAAGACTAAGTGACAAAGACAAAACACTCAAATCCCGCCTGGTGCGGGGAGCCAGGTTTGTTCTTCAAATTCTGTCGTTGGTACATTTCCAGGCCTGGGAATGTCCCACAACAGCATTAAATGGGAAGCTGCCTGCAGAACAGTTACACTGCACAGAGCTCCTGCGGAGGAGGGGTGGGAATTAGTAACATTTTGAGGATAGTTTGGGAAATGAGCCTTTGCTGACAAGGTTTGTCTCTGTTCATATTTCACCTTCAGGTGTTATGTTGAGGGATCTTTAGTATATTTTTGGGAGGTTAATAACTATCGCCTCAACTTTATTTACTCAACTTAAAAATTGGTGTCACTTGATTTTTGCATCTCCCTGTGAAAATACAACTGACACGTGTGGCTTTCTACACAGGGTCATGATGTTAAAGTTGGGGAATTCAGTCTTTGTACTTCTGGGGGGGGGTGTTGCTTTTTTACAGCTGCCTCACTGCCAGGCACACCGGGCTGTTAGCTGCACCCACGGTCCTTGCCAGGGGCTCCTGCTGAACCCTGGGCAGCTGCACTGCAGTGCTGGGGTGACTGCAGGTGGAGAAGCTGCTGTGGAGCAATGTAGAGCAGGTGCAGGAAGGAGATGGGGTCACTATTCACATTCTGAGCTGCACAATTTTCCAAATTTGGGAATAGATTCATCGATTCATAGACTTAAGATCAGAAGGGACCATTATGATCATCTAGTCTGACCTCCTGCGCAACGCAGGCCACAGAATCTCACCCACCCACTCCTGTAACAAACCCCTAACCTATGTCTGAGTTATCGAAGTCCTCAAATCGTGGTTTAAAGACTTCAACGTGCAGGGAATCCTCCAGCAAGTGACCCGTGCCCCATGCTGCAGAGAAAGGCGAATGTCCGATAACAATTCTAAGGGGAAGGTGAATGCAGAGCTATGACATTGGAGATGCCCAGACCTCCAATGGGGGCAGCGTGGAAATTAATAATGGGAAGATCACTTGCAAAATTAGTCATCACTGACAAGCTTTGTCTCTGTTCCTATTTCATGCTGTGGTGTTAGTTAGAGGAATCAGTACAGATTTTTACTATATTAATTAAACACTTAATTTTATTTAACCAAGACAAAAACTTAGTGTCACTTATTTTTTCTCTGTCCTAGCAAGAATGAATTGAATTTTGTGACTTTCTGGAAAGTGCAGCGAGATTAAATGTGGGGAATTCAGTCTCTGTGTTTGTGAGCTGATGTTTTCTTCTCACAGGTCAGTGCCTGCATTGAAATACCAAAAGGGATCTAAGGGCTGGTGTACGCTGGGCACTTCACTGGCAGAGCAACGTCTCTCAGGGTATGAAACCCCCCCAAACCCATCTAGTTAAGGTGATCTAAGCCCTGGTTAGATAGTGCTAAAGAAAAGGAAGAATTGTTCTGTCCATGTAGCTATTACAGGGATGGGAAAACCTCTCCACTGACTGTCTACTCCAGAGTGCTATAGCAGGTGCCACAGCAGAATTTTAAGTGTAGACAGAGTGAAACTAGATTTATCTCCAGTTTGCACTGTGAATGCTCAGGCACTAAAACTAGAGTAATCATAACAACAGTGCAGAGCTTGCGTAGTTGGCAGGATTTGAACCTGCGCGGGGCAACCCCAATGGATTTCTAGTCCATCGCCTTAACCACTCGGCCACAACTACTTGATGTATAATTGTTTTACTACACGATAATTCAGTTCTCACTGAATTGTCTCTTCAAATTGTTTGCTCAGACCAGCTTCCCCAGCACATTCATGGCTGTGCATCAGTGTAAGTGTGTCCTTGGGTGAACAGCGAGAATTCCTGCCCATTTCCCTTCCGGCTGGAGCAGGATGAGAGTGTGTTTGTGTTAATGACATTGCTGTAGATTGTTGTTCATTCCCCACTCTGACAATTCAGACAGTCCCTTTCCTAGTCAAATCTCCAGCACATCATTCCAATATCAGGTGGCAGGATTTCTCTGGGGCACTGAAATTTTTCAGGGGGCTGTTGCATGAACTGAGCCTTGCATTCCACCCTTGATGTTTCATGGACTAACAACAGCAGCAGAAAGAAAGAGCCGAGCCAATATCTCCCTGGCGGGGATGCAGGTGCCACGTCCCCTCTGTCTGACCATCGCATTGCAGGAGAGAAGATTTCACTGGAATCGAATGCCCTGGCTCAGACCAGAGACACAGGGAGGTTTTGCTGTTCATGGATCTGTGCAAAGGAAATTGTGTCTCTGTGGGAAATGGAGGCAGGAAATGAAACACCCAATGCCCTAAGGAATATGGGTGAAGGACTCGGGCTGAGCAATGATTTAACAGGGGTTTGTTTCAATTTATTGGCCTGATTAAAACTATGGCTAAAAGCCCCCTGTAACAGAGGTTGCGGGACAGGACAGGCAGTTCTGCGCAGAGTGTTCAGAGCTGCCCCATATCTGCCCTTTCTCTGCACCGCCCCTGCTCAGACTGAACAGGTTTCAAACCTCGAGGAAGCTTCAACCTTCTAAACAGGGATGGCTGTTTTCTAGTAAAATCACTAAAAGGGAAGGAGAAAACTCGAAAGAGGTTCTTCCTGGCGCTCACGTACGTGAACCCGAATACTCTCTCAGTCCTCAAAGAGAGACCTGGAGAAGGAGACTTGCTGAAGCAAAGCCACAGGGGTCTCTGAGGTTTCCCTGGCCCCTCGACCCTGTCCTGCCTGGCTGATGTCAGCATCTCTCTGTGAGGTCACCACCTCCCCACCACCTTTGACCAATAGTCTGAGGTCCTGCAAAAGGCCTTTGTGATGTCACTGCCACACCCCTCCCTTGCTGTGCTAATGTCCTGCCCCTGGCCAGGCACTTTGGAGGTTTGAGCTACTCCCTGTGGATCACCCCACTCAAGGAGCGTTCGTTCTAGGCAGCAAGCCGGCTAGACGGGAAAACATCAGACACTGCTCCCAATGCTACACTCAGTTTTTCATAAATTAGTCGACTTTATGGCCAGAAGAGACCATTAGAGCATCTAATCTGACCCCCTGCATATCACAGGCCTCCTGTATGACACAAGAGCTACTTTTGGGGGCAACACATTCCAGAAAGGCAGCTAGTCTTCATTAAATGACATCAAGAGATGGAGAATCCACCACTTTCCTTGGTAGCTTGTTCCTGTGGTGAATCATCCTCACTGTTGAATATTTGTGCCTTAGTTGTAATATGAATTTGTCTCTTTTCACCTTCCAGCCATTGGGTCTTGTTATGCCTTTCTCTGCGAGATTAAAGAGCCCTTTCATACCCAATCTTTTCTCTCCATTAAGGCACTTCAACACTTCAATGAAGTCACTTTTCATTCATGAAGGACCCCCCGCCGCCGAATTGCCGCCGAAGACCCAGAGTGGAAGAATCTCCGGAGGCCCAGACCCCACGAGAGTTTTCCAGAGCTCCCGGAGTTAGTGAAGGACCCCGCTCCAGGAGCCCCAAAAAACTATTGTGGGGGCTCCTGCGGGGACCAGGGCAAATTGCCCCACTTACTCCACCATCTGGGCGGCCCTGATGGGACCTGGACCTACTGTTATTTCAGGACTCCTGTGAGACCCTCAGCTGGTTGGTTTGCACTCTGCTCTTGGGACTCTCTCTCCTCCTCCCTCCCTGCTGCTCTCCTCCCCTAGACATTGAACCCAGCCCTTGCTGCTGCCAACACCAACTGGCAGAAGGGCCTATAAGTCCCCTGCCTGAGGGGAGGCCAATGCATGTGGTCGGCCATAAGCAATATGATATTTTCTGTCTTATTCTCTATCTCTTTCTTAATGATTCCCAAGATTCTCTTTGCTTTTTTGCCCGTCGTTGCACACTGAGCGGATGTTTTCAGAGAACTATCCGCAGTGACTCCAAAATCCCTCACTTGAGTGGCAACAACTATTTTTGGCCTTGACATTTTATATATATAGTTGGGATTATGTTTTCCAATGTGCATCACTTTGCATTTATCAACAAATCTGTCATTTTGTTGCCCTTTCACCCAGTTTTGTGAGCTCTTTTAGTAACTCTTCGCAGGCTGCTTTGGACTTAACTTTCCTGAGTAGTTTTGGATCATCTGCAAATTTAGCCACCTCGCTGTTTACCCCTTTTTCCAGATCATTTATGAATATGTTGAATAGTACTTGTCCCAGTCCCTCTGGGGCACACCACTATTGACCTCTCTGCATTTTGAAAACTGACCATTTATTCCTACCTTGTAATCAGTTATTTACCCATAAGAGGACCTTCCCTCTCATCCCATGAGAGTGTAATAGAGCAGAATAGGGCTTCCTTGGGTGTGGGCGTGAATTGAGAATATATCAGGGGGTTGTGCACATTTATTGTCCTGGTGAAAAAGTGTGTCTGATACTCAGTCTTTGCTGCTCCTGCCAGCTGTGACTGCTGAGGACATTTTCCTTCTCTGCTCCAGGGTCTCTCTTCTGCCAGATTCTCAAAAAGTCAGGCCCCCTGCAGACTATGGCAGAGCAGTTTGGTAATAGGCTGCAGGACTCAGCATGTAAGAATGTAGCTGCTGTAGCACCTTGACTGTCCATGGGCCAAATCCTGCAGCCCAGGATAACCTCCCACTGATGGCGATGGGAATTGAGCCTTTGTAACTAGCTGCTTCTACCTGAGGTCTCATTTACGGATTAAACTGGTGGCAAACACAGCTTCAGCTAAAGAAGAGAAGGATATAAGTGAAAGAGCAAAGCTGGCCATCTGGGGAGCTGCTGCAGTCCCATCACCACAGCTGGAAGGGAGAAGAGGAAAAACTCCCTAAAGTGCTGGGAGCAGCCCCGAGAAAAGGAAGTTTGTCAGTGAGATCAGTCGCAATAACTATGAAATGACGGAGTGCTTTCTCCTCTGTGCCGACACGTTGGAATTGTGTTACTTTACTGTGAGAATAAGCTTTAAAATATCCTGCTCTAATTTCAGGATGGGTCTGTAACCATAACTGGACTCTGTGGGAAGTGGCCTCTGGATAGTGATCTTTGGGAAGAGCTGGCTGAAGAGCCTTCCTATTCACCAGGAGATCCTGGCTTGGCCTGACAGTTCTTCCTTGCTGAACCTAGTTTGTCTGTCAGGCTCCTTTCTTTTATTTCTTCTAATGAAAAGAAAAGACCTCACTGCACAATCCTTGTAAGTGCTTGTTCAAGACACAGAGACCCTTCCTTGCAGCTAAGTCTTGGAAAGTGTTAAATGGTAAGTCTGGAGCTGATGGAAAGGTTACCATGACTCAGAGTTGAGCTGAAGCTGCTGTGACTGAAACACAGAGCACTAATCAGTATCTGATCACAGCAGCTTGTGGGAGAAGCGCATGTTAGAAGCCCTCTGTCAGCTCAGCTGTGGCTTTCTGTGCACTGAGCCAGCCTGCTCAAGGTCTGCAAGTCTTGAGGGAAATGGGGCACATTTTTACTTTGGAATTTGAAGGTGTAGTCTTGGACCATCAAGTGGAGTGGTTGCAAGTGGCCTGCTGGGGAAGGCACCATGGCTTAGTAGGCTAAAGCACCTGTCTAGTAAACAGGAGATCCTGGGTTCAACTCCCAGTGGTGCCTTGTTCTATAGCCTTTGTCTCCTCTGCTCACATTTTCCTGTGTCTTCCTAGGAAACAGAACAGACCTCCCTTGACAATCCAAGTAATTGCTTGTGAAGGAAAAGGCTTCTTTCCAACGGAGCATTGGAGAGAATCAAATCCTCAGTCTGGAGTTGATCAAAAGGCTATTGGCATTGGCAAGGAGGTTGCTCCGGCTGCAATTTGCTGTGACAGGAGACCCTGTGTTGTGCGGCCATGCAATTCACTGGGGATATCTGTGCACAGAGCCCCTTCTAGAGGGTTCTCTGCAGGGCTTGCAGGAAATGGAGAATGACTGTCCTTTCACTTTTCATGTTATTGTTGATGAAAAATGGAGCAGTTCGGGGAGAAGTCCCAGAGCGTGGCACCATGGCAGAGCTTGCCAAGAGAGCTGCTGGATAAAGAGCAGATTCAGGATCCAGCATCCAGTGCTGCCTTGCTGAATGTGCCTCCTCTTGTCCCCTTTTGGTCAATCTTTTTTGTTAACGGAGAAGCCCGACTCTGGCTAGCCATATAAATGCTTGCAAAAGAAACGGGTCTTTTTGCTGACAACTGTCAAAAGGAGGCTTTGGATAAACATGGAAACAAGGTCAAGGTCACTGTAACTCATCTTGCATGTGCAGCTGTTGAAGCTACAAGGCAGGGCACTAAGCACAGTATTACCACGGCTGGTCACAGCAGGATCTCTGTGTGGTGGGATCCGCGGGGTACAATCCCAAACTGTGGAACTGCTCTGTCCTCTTATCTCTCCAGCCTGGGCTGTGTCTTACAATGCTGCACTAGTGACAAGCAGCAAAACCCCCTCCATGTGCTGTGATCACTCAGCCAACAACATTCAGCAATGCACCCAACTAAGTTGCATGAATGCTCTATAAGCCACTCCTCAATTATACATAGAGAGACACCAGCATATCTCCCCAGCCCTCAGCCTTGCACCTCAGAAATGTACCATCTTACACTGCTCAAAACCTCTTGAAAAGTGCAAGCTCATTAATTAATTCACCACTTCCTCAAAAAGAAAGTGAACATGCACCAGCCTTTTTGATCTGAGCAGCTTTCCCAAGCACTTTGGACAATTTCACAAGTAAGTATAAAACATTAAAATAAGTTTATTAACTACAGAAAGATAGATTGTAAGTGATTATAAGTGTTAGTCAGAGAGGTCAAAGTTGGTTACATAAATGAAAATAGAATCTCAGTGTGACATTCTAGACCTTTGGGGGAGCGGCTGTAACCCCCATATTCCTCATTTTCATATAATCGTGATCTTACATATAGAGCATGACTTGTAAGGTATCAGGGGAAAGGATATGATCTGCTGAAAGTCATTTCTCTACCCATAGATGTATACCATTCATGCATATGAAGTTATGAGAATTGTGTAGTATGGTTGTCACTATGCTGTAAGCAGTGATGAGCTGCCAAAATATTAACAACCGGTTCCCTCCTTCTCACCTCACGAGGGGGTCGTGCCCCCCGGGAGGTCATGCCCCATCCAACCCCCCATGTTTTTGACACCCCCCCAGGACCCCTGACCCATCCCCCCCTTTCCCTGTCCCCTGACTGCCCTTTGCAGCCCCATCCAACTCCTCCTCTCATTCTTGATGGCCCCCCGGGACCCCTGCCCCATCCAACCACCCCTTCTCTCTGTCCCTGAGTGCCCCCACCACCGCATCCAACCCCTGCTCCTTCCTGATTTCCCCCCGGGATCCTTGCCCCCATTCAATCCCCCTGTTCCCTGCCCTCTGACCGCCCTGACCCCTATCCACCCCCCCACAACCAACCAAATACCCCCTCCCTGCTCCCTGCCCCCTTACCACACTGCCTGGGGCCAGGACCGGGTCCACTCTGCCGGGACCTCAACCGGCTCTGCGGGGCCCGACTCCCACAGGCATGCCGCCGAATCCGCCTTACCAGAGGACCTCCGGCAGGTGTTGGGATAGATCTGTATTACATTATATACTAATGTTAGATGTGTAGAAAGTGTGACTAGAAAGGAGCAGTGTGACGGTGCTGCCGTGGGAGCCAGCTGAGGTCACTCAATCAGGGTGAACTGCAAACAAAACGGGGCAGACAAACCCCAAACGCTGGTGGTTATTCCAATACTTAGATTTACCAACCAGCACAAAACAGCTTCTGTAGCACCTCACTGGTTACTCAGACGTCCAAACAACGCAGTTCCCTTAAAGTGCCCAGCCTCAGGCCTCGGTCCAGACACACGTCAGATATGATGATGATTCCTGAAAATCTGATCTCATCATATAAAAGAAAAGGTTCTTCCAATCCCAAAGGATCAGCCGCATACCCAGGTTCAATTATAACTTAGATCTTACCCAAAATACACGCTACAGCCAATTCTTATTAACTAAGCTAAAATTTATTAAAAAAGAAAAGAGAGAGAGAGAGAGTGTTGGTTAAAAGATCAATATACAGACAGACTTGAATTCAATTCTTGAGGTTCAGATGCATAGCAGAGGTGAGCTTGTAGTTGCCAAAAGTCCTTTTAGAAATAGTCCAGAGGTTACAGTCCAATGTCTATATTCAGGGTGACTCCAGTCAGTGACTCGGGATCTCAATCCTTATGGTTTAAGAGTTCCCTCTCTTGAAACCGAAAGCAGATCTGAGATGAAGCAGGATCATGTCCCAGGGTTCTTATATATTTCCAGCAGCCTTTCAGCCTGAGAAAACAACAGGCTTAACTCCTTCTCCCAAACACCCTGGCAATTAGCACAGGGTAATTTACCCATTAAACAGTTCAGATCCAGGTTAGCACAACCTTCAAAGAGACACAGAGACAATAATACTATTTCACTCAAGTATCATCATAAATGTTAATATTCCTTTTTTGATCTTTGAATTAAAACTACAGCAATAGACAAGACTTGTTTCCTTACATCATAAGACCTGAGCAAACATCTCCCCTTCTACCTCTAACAATGCCGACTTGCATTTCAAAGCTCTATTCATTTACAGATCTTCCTAACCAGCCCTCAAGGTTCACCCTTGGGTCAGGTCAGTGGGTGAGGTGAGTTAATTAACTCTTTCTGGCCCTGTCATCTTTCAATGAAATATATTACACTCATAACGTCACAGGATGTCAGGAATGGGATAGCAGGGGCTGCGGGTCGGGAGTGAGGGGCACTGGTAGAGCTGGGGGAAGCCCAGAGGGCTGTGGGTCAGGAGTGAGGGGCACCAGCAGAACTGTGAGTCTGGAGGTCAGAACTGGGATGGCAGGGGCTGCGGGTCGGGAGTGAGGGGCACCAGCAGAACTGTGAGTATGGAGGTCAGGACTGGGATAGCAGGGGCTGCGGGTCGGGAGTGAGGGGCACCACTAGAGCTGGGGGGAACCCAGGGGGATACAGGACGGGAGTGAGGGGCACCAGCAGAGCTGTGAGTCTGGAGGTCAGGGCTGGGATAGCAGGGGCTGCGGGTCGGGAGTGAGGAACACCAGCAGAGCTGGAGGGAGCCTAGGGGGCTGCGGATCAGGAGTGAGGGGCACTGTCAGAACTGGAGGGAGCGCAGGGGACTGCGGGTCGGGAGTGAGGGGCACCGGCATCGCAGTGACTGGGGAGCTCAGCGGGGAGCCTAGGGGGCTGTGGGTCAGGAGTGAGGGGCACCAGCGGAGCTGTGAGTCTGGAGGTCAGGACTAGGATGGCAGGGGCTGCGGGTCGGGAGTGAGGGGCACCAGCAGAGCTGTGAGTCTGGAGGTCAGGACTGGGATAGCAGGGGCTGCGGGTCAGGAGTGAGGGGCACCAGCAGAGCTGTGAGTCTGGAGGTCAGGACTAGGATAGCAGGGGCTGCGGGTCAGGAGTGAGGGGCACCACTAGAGCTGGGGGGAACCCAGGGGGCTGCAGGTCAGGAGTGAGGGGCACCAGCAGAGCTGTGAGTCTGGAGGTCAGGACTGGGATAGCAGGGGCTGCGGGTCGGGAATGAGGGGCACCGGCAGCACAGTGACTGAGGATCTCAGCAGGGAGTCCAGGGGGCTGCGGGTCGGGAGTGAGGGGCACCAGCAGAGCTGGAGGGAGCGCAGGGGGCTGCGGGTCGGGAGTGAGGGGCACCAGCAGAGCTGGAGGGAGTGCAGGGGGCTGCGGGTCGGGAGTGAGGGGCACTGTCAGAGCTGGAGGCAGCGCAGGGGGCTGCGGGTCCGGAGTGAGGGGCACCAGCAGAACTGTGAGTATGGAGGTCAGGACTGGGATGGCAGGGGCTGTGGGTCGGCAGTGAGGGGCACCGGCAGCACAGTGACTGAGGAACTCAGCAGGGAGTCCAGGGGGCTGTGGGTCGGGAGTGAGGGGCACCAGCAGAGCTGGAGGGAGCGCAGGGGGCTGCGGGTCGGGAGTGAGGGGCACTGGTAGAGCTGGGGGAAGCCCAGAGGGCTGTGGGTCAGGAGTGAGGGGCACCAGCAGAACTGTGAGTCTGGAGGTCAGAACTGGGATGGCAGGGGCTGCGGGTCGGGAGTGAGGGGCACCAGCAGAACTGTGAGTATGGAGGTCAGGACTGGGATAGCAGGGGCTGCGGGTCGGGAGTGAGGGGCACCACTAGAGCTGGGGGGAACCCAGGGGGCTACAGGTCGGGAGTGAGGGGCACCAGCAGAGCTGTGAGTCTGGAGGTCAGGGCTGGGATAGCAGGGGCTGCGGGTCGGGAGTGAGGGGCACCAGCAGAGCTGGAGGGAGTGCAGGGGGCTGCGGGTCGGGAGTGAGGGGCACTGTCAGAGCTGGAGGCAGCGCAGGGGGCTGCGGGTCCGGAGTGAGGGGCACCAGCAGAGCTGTGAGTCTGGAGGTCAGGACTGGGATGGCAGGGGCTGTGGGTCGGCAGTGAGGGGCACCGGCAGCACAGTGACTGAGGAACTCAGCAGGGAGTCCAGGGGGCTGTGGGTCGGGAGTGAGGGGCACCAGCAGAGCTGGAGGGAGCGCAGGGGGCTGCAGGTCAGGAGTGAGGGGCACCAGCAGAGCTGTGAGTCTGGAGGTCAGGACTGGGATGGCAGGGGCTGCAGGTCAGGAGTGAGGGGCACCAGCAGTTCTGTGAGTCTGGAGGTCAGGACTGGAATGGCAGGGGCTGCGGGTTGGGAGTGAGGGGCACCGTCAGAGCTGTAGGGAAGGCAGGGGGCTGCGGTTCGGGAGTGAGGGGTACCAGCAGAGCTGGAGGGAGCGCAGGGGGCTGCAGGTTGGGAGTGAGGGGCACCAGCAGAGCTGTGAGTCTGGAGGTCACATCTGCAGGGAACAGTTCTGAACTTGGAGTACTTACAACTTGGAGAGTATTTGTAGGGCATCCCAGAGGTTTCCTGTATTCACAGACAGTTGTTGAGATGGTTCACCCAATTCCTCACCTGTGCAGACAGCTCGCGGGAGCACTTTTTTTCAGAGCCATAGAGGTCTGAGACCCACGGCTGTTCCCCTCATTCCAGCTGCGAGATCACATCAGGTTTGGAAACTGGAAACCCTGGGAAGGGAAAGAAAACAAGGAAGGTCCATGGAATTTGTGGGATACTTGTCACAAGGAATATTCCATGGTTTTAACCCCAGCTCATTTTTAAGACGTAACACCCCAAGGCCGGCTTCCTTGGCTCAAAGTGGCAGGAGAGTTATTATTATAACTCATATTCATGACCTTAGTGCCTAAGAGCCAATGAACCGTGGGCCCCTGTTGTGCTAGGCACAGCACAAACCCAGAATAGAAGATGGCCCATGCCCTGAAGAATTTACAGTCTAAATAGACAAGACAGACACAGATGAGGGAGGAGGTGGAACCCGCCAGCAGAGTGAACTATGTGAAGGCAGAGGGACAGATCTGATGAACACAGGTATAGAACTTGAGACTATTGTATTTAATGTTATGACTAGGGCCAGTGTTTTCCGGAAATTGCTGCTATTACTGCATTTCCCCCTGAAATTACTCTTCATTTCTGGAATCACCCTTCGTATCCAGAATAGCTGAACAGAAGGTGGTTGGGGATGCAGGGTCACAAACCCCACATTTCTGCCTGGAGACCCCTGACTCCTCCCCAGGGCACAGGGCAGAGGCTGGGGGCTGGCTGCTTTTGAGACTTGCTGCCAATTTCTTCCCTCCTCATACAAGTCTGGGCTCAGAAAAAACACTGGAGCTTCCCCTTGGGAGACGGGGCACTTGGCAGTGGGACGCTGGGCACCCTCATCGTGCTGCAGCGCAGACGGCATCAACAGCACCTCTCCCCTGCTCATCTCCCCTGCACACAGCTGGTTCATGCCCTGTCTCCCCAGCACACAGCCGGCTCCAGGCTCTCAATGCCCAGTGTCTGGGTCCCACCTTCCCCACACAGCTGGCTCCTGTCCCCTGCCCACAATGCACTTTCCGGCTGTAAAGGATTATATATTGCTCATGCTTGTCAATTACTCTGTTTTCGCTGCCAGCAAACACTGGCCCTACTTATGACTGTTATCTGTATCTTTGAGCCAGCCCTTGAAAGCACGAATACTTCACAGACTGTGGTGCTGAGATGGGCCAGATGATACCGGGGAGGCTGAGGGATGGGGGGATGGGTTTCCTGTGCAATCTGGTGTCACTAAGGCTGGATCTCAAGGCTGGTTATGCAGAACTCCATCTTCTGAAGCTTTGCCCCGCACAGAAAGGGGCAGTGACTGATTTTACCTCTTTCGGGAGACTGAATATGACAGACTTTTTGGAGAGAAACAGTTGAGTTTGAGCTGACTGAGAAGGGCCTTTTTGGGCTACAAACTGCCATGATCTGATAACCCAGACATAAGCTTTTAAAGAAGGTTTTTAATACACTTTGGAATGATCGGGGATTCCCAAGAGGACTGATGGTAAATATACATTTTGATGCTTTTCTTGCTTTATATCTTTTCCCCATAAGGCACAATGCCACTGTCATGGATGCACAGGATCTGTGCAATGCCCTGGCTTTTAAACTGTCCTTGGGAGGTGTCCCTTGAGTGCACTACACCCCCAAGGGCTCCCACTCTTCCACAAGGACAAGCCATGTAGCTTCAGCACCTGAGACTGAGCCTCTGGCTTCAACACTCCTATTTCAACCTGTAGCTCTGCCAGCAGGTCCAGCCGAACTACACTCCTGTTCAGTGACTGTTCCTCATTCAATGCACAGAGCAAGTTTGTGCTGTGACACTGGGCAGACTTTTAAAACATAGCAGGGTTCATTAGTCAACTGAAATACAGCACTGAACGTCTTTAGATTAGCACAGAGAAGCAAAGACGACGATATAGTCCATACTGGCCAATGCCCTTGAGCCAGGCTGCTGTAAAGAACAGTTTGGTTTCCTTTCACTGAGCCTGTCCATTTGTCTTTGCTCCAGTAGAGCTCCCTGCATCTGCAAACCCAGTTCTTCCTGCTCCCAAGCACATCATGAGTCCATGTATGCTTCACTCAGCCAAGGGGAGATCCTCCCATGGACAGGTGACAATTATTCCCTTGTCTCTGTCGGGTATTCCACTGATGTAGGTTGGTCCCAGCCTGTCCTTAATGACCCATTCATATCACCCCGTGACAGCTCCGTGACAAAACACCTCATGTCTCCTGCTCTTTATAATCATGGCAATACTAACCACAGAGGGAAACTGAGGTGTGTATTGGCATCACCAAAATTCCCGCCTCTATCACACACACACACTGCTCACAGCCCTTGGAGAGAAAGCAAAGCACGGGAACTGGATGTTAGTCCAGTGAACACAGTGGAGGACAAGCTGCAATCCTCACACCCTGGTCAAACAGGAGAGGCATGTGGGTCCCCACCCATACAGAGGGGCTGGCTAGAGGCCTGATACCCGAGAGGCCATTGCTTGAGCAGACCATGGAGGCAGGTCAAAGGCTTAGCTACCCCAGAACTGTGGCATCGCAAAAGCACATTTTGGGGAATTAGGAAATCTAGTGACTCAGGTGTAATGGGAGGGAGAATTAAACTCCCCAGTGTGTGGAGAAGGCTGGGGAATTAAGCACTAAAATTCAGGAGCAACAGCCCCTAATTCTTCCGAAAAGAAGGAAGTTTGGGGTGGGCTTTAGCAATTAGGTTGCAGCACATTCATAGATTGGAATTATTAATTAATAAGTGATGTAAATCATGAGTATTAATGCTTGATGCTTATGGACTTCCCAAAGGCCACGTATGGGTTGGGGCAGCTATTGACATTCTTGTAATCAGAGAAAAGGAGCAGATATGGTATATAGCCATCCTATTACCATAAGGAAGTGGATAAAATAACCTCCTAGTTACCAGGTTTTCATTTTGTCAGGTCCCTGAGACAGTGTAAACTGAAGCAGGGCTCCCTTCTGATGGTCTCCTTTGCCCGTCGATCTTTCTTTCCAATGGTGTCCGTATCTTGTAAGTATGCACAGGGCAAAACCCTCTTTACTGTACTTATCTTAGTTTAATCGTTACGCGTATTGATCCTTGCCTATGATTTCAGTTATAACTGTCTGGATTAAATCATGTTTCTGCGTTTCACCAAATTCCATCTTCTCAATTAACTCTGAGTAGCCATGTACAAGGGCAAGTTGTGCCCCAACCTGTAATCTTATAAGTGTAGAAACTGTACAGGCTACACCACCGCCCTGTGACATCATCAGCCAAGCGCCCATTGGTGCCAGGGAAGTGGCCCTGGTGTGGGAGGGAGGATGCAGCAAGGACTCAGGGTCGGAGGCCGGGGTCACTGTGCATTGAGATGGGGAGGTCATATGGGGAGGGGGGTAATGAGTGGGAGAGGGAGGTCAAGAGTTATAATAATAATAATATTGGGGGGGGTGTATAATGAAGTGAAACTGAACAGAAAGAAAACTGGAGTGGAGGCTCTAAAGCAACAAGGTTTGGGTAGGGATTTGGGGTAAAAGGTCTGGGATCCCCCAGAGCTCTGGATCCCCAAACCTCTCCTCCCTCCCACTGACCCACCCAGCCCACTTCCCGGGTGCCCTTCCTCCACACTCCCCTCCCCTTCTTTCCATTACTCTCAGCAGGCACCACCTCCGGCCACCTTGGGAACTTCCTGTGTTCCCTCCTCGTCTCTCACAACCTCCTCCCTCCCTGCTGCTTCTTAGCTCTAACCCTGCACACGCCCTCCCCATGTCCTGGCACCCCAGAATTATCTACTCCTCCCTTCTCCTCCTCTCCCATAGCTCTGTTCTCCCTTCACCCGTGGGCTCCAGAATGGCAACTTTATACACTCTCGTATCAAAAGAGGAGCTCACCTGACTGTCACACAAGCCATGCATGAGTCATACACCTATTAACTCAATTTAGAATTCTACAGGAGGCATATTTTCCTCCTAAAATGAGGAAACGGCATGAAAGCTACAGTTATTAATGTAAAAGCAACAAAGAATCCTGTGGCACCTTATAGACTAACAGACGTTTTGCAGCATGAGCTTTCGTGGGTGAATACCCACTTCTTCGGATATTCACCCACGAAAGCTCATGCTGCAAAACGTCTGTTAGTCTATAAGGTGCCACAGGATTCTTTGTTGCTTTTGCAGATCCAGACTAACACGGCTACCCCTCTGATACTTGAGTTATTAATGTAGTTATTAAGGTATCCTATAAGGATACATTAAATGCAATTTTAAAATGACTGACAGCACCAAAAAGGCAAATGTCCAAAAAATTATTCTAGTGGGTGGGAGATAAGGCAAAAAAAGTGGGGCAAGGGAACTTGTCAAAACTTGTATGACAAATAAAGGTATAAAGTTATTACTACTCGGGTTTTTTAGAGCCCCCACAGCTTCTAATAACCAAGGGGACAGGACTCCTCACCCAGCGAGGTCACCGTCTCATAGTTCTCCTGCATGACATCCCTGTACAGGGCTCTCTGAGTGGGGTCCAGCAGAGCCCCCTCTCTCCTGGTGAAATACACAGCCACCTCCTCGAAGGTCACCGGCCCCTGAAAGAGTGAGAGTCCAACACTCAGTACCTGCTGCACCACTCACAACCCCACCACTCACGGGGGAGAGGAGCCAATCAAAGGGAAACTCTGGGTGGCTCACGGTCAGGAGTCCCACCTCCACCCTGCTCAGAGCAGCCAGGAAACACCAGGGTGAGGGGACGAAGCGAGAGCCCCTTGTCTCTCCCAGCAGATCCATCACCCCACAACTAGCCGCAGACGGGCACAGGAGATGGAGCCCCTAGCAGGGTGCAGGGAGAGCTCGCTGGCAGAGAGCCCAACACTGTTCTCATTGTGAAGAGCAGGACAGGACCAGACTTAGTGGGGGGCAGACGACATGACGGTCCAGGGGGGCCTTGCTGAGGGGTGTCCTGTCTCTCCTCTCCCCACTTCTCTTCAGCTGTCTGCCCCTGCAGCTCTTCCTGCAGCCCTGCCCCCTCCCTCACTGGGAGCTGCCCCTGCCAAGCTGCTCCCAGGAGCCTCCTGTGCCGTGCGGCGGGGGGGGGGGAGGGGGTTGCTGATGTCAGGGTGGCCCCACCCTCCTGCCTCTGCCCAGTCTCTGCTGAGCTGAGGTGGGGGGACAAGAGTCTGTGCTGCTGCCTCTGGGTCAGGAGTGGGAGCTGCTGGCCCCTGCTGCTGTGTGCACGACCCTTCAGACTAGTGAGTGCCGCTGGGCTGGGAGTGACAGCGGGTGTGTCTCACCCCTGCCGCCCCCCACACACTCACCCCACCACAGACACGTCAGTTACTGTTATTACTTCTTTTTACTTCCTGTCAAAATGCGCAAAGTGCACATAGTCTCTGTAATTTTATTCTTTCACATTTGGTCAGGATGACAGTGCTGGTATTTTAGCTTTCTAACTGGTCTGTGCATTTCAAAATTTTATTTCCGTCTTATGCTTAAATTCAATTCTTTGAGTAATGAGTTCTAAAATGCCTCACCTGTCCTGGCTGGAGTAATTATCATTATTACTGTTATTACCGTATTGTGCTTTGTCATTCATTATTTAAAATGGTACAGTCAAATAACAGACTCTACATTTTGCATGTACTTACCTTAGCAGGGCTCATTTAAAAAAAAATTAGCTAAACTCAAAACTTTAGACACTGTGCAGATGAAGATCACTTATCTTCAGATTGTATTTTTAAATCTGTCTGTAAAGTAACTTTCAATGTCTATGAAAATAAATACAGTTCCAAGTATGATACTAATAGCAATGACGGAGTGAAATGTTAGTGAGTCACCTACATGATAGTGACCAGTTAACACAAATGCCGAAATAACTAGAGAAATAAATTCCCATTCGTAAAACAGAGAAAAAAAACTTTAATCCCCTATGTAAACTAAGTAAATATGTTTTCAGTGGAATGAAAAACAATTGACTAAAATAGAGGAGATAATGGCAGTAACATGGAGCGTGTCTCTTAGAGAACGTAAGCAGATTTTATTTATTTTTATTTATCTCTACTAAAGATGGGGTAAAAAGTATCAACCTTGTGTTTCTGATACCTGCATTAAAGCTCCAGAACTGATACCTCAAGGCTTGGGATAGGGAATATCTTGCTGTATTGTCTCCTGATTGTTCTAAATTTACTTTTAAATTTAATATGTGGCTGTATTAAGATTATGGGAAAAGAGGTACCAAGTGGTAACAGGGTGAACAATTAGCAGGAAGATTAATTTTAAATAATTTTTTTTTTGTAAAGGCACCTCTGTTTCCAAATGTGCCTTAACCACAGGATACAGGTTGTGTGTCAATGCTAATGAGGTATAATCAGAATCACATTATAAAAAGGGGGTGCCCAGAGCAGGAAAATTGAGCTCCCTATGGGAAATTCCAGCAGGAACCATCCCTCTACTGATGATCAATCCATGAGAGACACCTCAGACCCTAATACTATTGAACAGGATGTGAGTAGAACTAGAGTTGTAACTTTTGCACAGGTCTTCATATAATGTCTATATGTTTGGGTCGTCATAACCTTAACTGTAACTTCAATAAAACTTGTAAAACCGACTAGACCTTGTACCTGTGAATGTCTGTGTGGTCACTACCCTTGGTCTGTGTGTGTTCCTAGAGACTGTACATTTGAAGCAAGTAGCAGAGGCGACTTTCACTCTGTTAAGCTTGAAACTGTCGCCACCAGAGCCGACACCGCGGCGGTGTAATACCACATTACAAACTGCACTTTAAATAAAAGGCTGCACAATACACCACACACCAGGCCACCCTCACTTCTGCGCTGCTGCTGCTGCTGGCGGTGGCATGGCCTTCAGAGCTGGGCGCTCGGCCAGCACCCGCCGCTATCAGGCCGCCCTGCCAGTGCTTAATTTGTGCCATGGCTGAGCTCTGGCACCTCTTTCAATACAAATTAAGCAATAGAGGGAGGCACCGGGGCCTGGACGTGATGGTGGGGAGCCCGTGAGGGCCAGGGGTGATGGGGGGCACCAAAATACAAGTTCACCCAGGGTGCCATTTTCTCTAAGGCCAGCCCTGGAGCTGGGTATGGGGGAGGGGCATATCCCCTAAGGCCGTGGTTCTCAAGCAGGGGTCCCTGGACCTCTGGGGGGCTGCGAGCTGGTTTCAGGGGCTCCTCCAAGCAGGGCCAGTGTTAGACTCGCTTGGGCCCAGGGCAGAAAGCCCAAACCTCCCTGCCTGGGGCCATGAGCCCTGCCACCAGGGGCTGAAGCCAAAGCTGGAGCAATTAGCTCTGTGGGGGTCCCTGTCACATGGGGCCCCAGGCAATGCCCCTGTTTGCTACCCCCTAACACCAGCCCTGGCTTTTCTGTGCAGAAAACCAGGCATATGCAGGGCAGTGGGGGTTTTATAACATGTTGAGGGGCCTCAGAAAGAAAACAGTTGAGAACCCCTGACTAAGCCTCATTGGTGGGTGCCCCCTCTACATCTCACAGCCGCCGCTGGTTAGTCGGTGAGGCTCCAGCCCTGGGATTCTGCTCCCTTTACCTAGCCCCACCTAGGTGTGTTCTTTGCTCTTCCACAAATCAGAGCATTTCCACCTCATGAGTCTGTTCCTAGAATGGAAGCCACATATTAAACAAGTCCCAACAGGTTTGCTACACCCTGGCTTCCTCCCATTCTCCACCCTGTGAATTTCCTGCCCCACTCCAACCTCTAAACCAGACTGCCCAAGCCTCCCACCCCCTGTGTATCTGCTGTCACTCTCCCTCCAGCAGGAACCCACCAATAACCCCCAATAATCCCTACCTGAACGGGCTCCTCTGCAGCCATTTCCCTTCCCTGTCCCATGGGAGGATGGGATGAACCAGAGCGAGACGTGAGCGTCATTCTGCAGCCTGGCAGGACGAGAAGGGCAGGACGAGAAGGGCACCCAAACAAAGACGAATTGCTGCTGATGAAATGGGGGGTGGGGCGAAGCCCCCCAAATATGAGGAGAATTTAAATTGACATTTGAAAATTATAGAAAAAAAATCAGGAAAAATAAGAGACTAGAGAGTCAACAATTTTAGGAAAAACGAGGGAATCTCCTTGGGTTTGATAGTCCTGTGTGGTGAGGGGAGAGAAAAGGGGGAGAACCAGAGAGACTTGTTACCAGTACTGGGGAGGGAAGTGGCACAGACAGGAGAAGGAGGCAGGTATCTCCCCCCCCGCCCCCGACTCACACACACTCTCCCCCTGGACTTTCCCGGCTGCACAGAGACCGTTCAACCCCCACCTGCCCCACTGCCCTTCCCCCGCCTGCAGCTCCGGCTTCTCCCTCCGCCCCCGCCAGCCACACAACGGGGAACCCCCGGGCCCCAGGCTCTGTCCCCACCTGGATCCCCGCGGGGCCGGGGGCAGATCCCGGCTGCAGCTGAGAACAGCGGCTCCGCTCCGGCCCGGGCGGCTCCAGCGCTGCTGGCAGCACGTGGCCACCAGAGACCAGCTGCTGAGCCCGGGGTTCCCGCATCACAATGTGCCAGAGCCCCGCCCCCATGAGCTGCCCCGCCCCCGGGCTGTGCCAGAGCCCCGCCCCCATGAGCTGCCCCGCCCCCGGGCTGTGTCAGAGCCCCGCCCCCAGGAGCTGCCCCGCCCCCGGGCTGCGCCAGAGCCCCGCCCCCAGGAGCTGCCCCGCCCCCGTCTGTGCCAGAGCCCCGCCCCCAGGAGCTGCCCAATGTCCCGTCTCTGGGCTTTGTTCTCCTGCCTCCTTGTTCCCAGCACCCACCGCTCCCAGCTGCTCCCTTCCTGTGTCTGCAAACACCCCCCCGCACCCGGGCCGGCTGCAGCGCTCGCTGGGGCTGTCTCCAGTGGCTGAAGTTGCCTCCATCTCTGCTTCACCTGGGGGCGGGGGGAGGGACAAAGAGAGGAGATGGTCCCAGGGTGTGAAAGCAGAATTAGGGGGCTGGGAAAGAAGGACTGTTTGGAAAGGTGGGTTTTTGGGAGAGGGGGAGGGAGTCAGAAGAAGTTGGGCAGCAGAGGCTCAGAGAAATTGAGGGGAACCCCCTGGGTGTCCCAGTGTTGGCCAGGATTTGTACAGCACCTAGCGCAATATGGGGTCCCGATCTCAGTCATGGTCTGTGCAGCACCTGGGAGCCCTGATGTCTGTTTCCTGATCACAGGCACTGGGAATGGAGAGAGGGAAACCTCAGCACTTGAAGGGTTAATGCAGCCCTGTGTGCAACCCCCACTGGGTGGCGCTGCTGCTCTTCTGAGGGGTTGTCTTACCAGACAAATATCACAAGCCCAGTCCCATAGGGTCTAGTGGTCAGGATTCCTGGTTTTCACCCAGGCAGCCTGGGTTTAATTCCCAGTGTGGGAATAATGCAGAGTTTTTGCTCAGAGGGGAGGAAGGGAATGAGGAGGGATCCTGGAAACAGGGCATTAGACAGTGTTGGGCGGGGATCCCAGAAGTGGGAGTGGGGGGCAGAGCTCTGAGGGGAGATCAGGGAAGGATCCCAGCAGTGTGGGAAGTGGGCAGCATGGAGAGTCCAGGCCTGGCATGGGGAGTGGGAAGAGTGAGTGTGTCCCTCTAAACTCACCAAGGGCAGACTCGGCAGGACTGGAAGAATTACGTGTTTGTTGGTAAATGTCAATTTCTGTGGAAACACACGACCCAATGGCAAAATATTTCCATCAATAATAATCAAAATTGACAGATGGGCAAAGTAAGAAACATGCTGCTTGAGAACGTGTCCTGTTCTAATCCTATAAGGGTCCCTTCTGCCTTAGACACCACCATGTGGGCGTTTCATTTCCCTCCCCATTTTCACACAGAGACACAATTTCCTTTGCATGGATCCATGAACAGCAAAACCTCCCTGTGTCTCTTGTCTGAGTCAGGGCATTCGATTACGTTGAAACCTTCTCTCCTGCAATGGCAATGGTCAAACAGGGGACGTGTCCACCTTCACCCCCTGCCCCCCGGCAGTGAGATATTTTCTCTCCTCTTCATGCTGCTGTTGTTATTCCATGAGTCATCAAGGATGGAATAAAAAGCTGAGGTTACTCCAGGGTGAGGAAAGAAAGGAGTCACCAACTCCCTGAGAAATCTCAGTGCCCAGAAAAAACCTGCCCTGCTATTGGACTCACAGAGGTGCTGGCGATACGACGGGAAAAGGGACTGTCTGAATTGTCAAGGCAGGGAATGAACAATCTACAGCAACATCATTAACCACAAACACACTCTAGCCATGCTCCAGCCAGTAGGGAAATGGGCAGGAATTCTTGCTGTTCAGCCATGGCCACACGTACAGAGCTGCACAGCAGTGAGTGTGCTGGGGAAGCTGGTCTGAGCAATTGGAAATGACCCTTCAGTGAGAACAGAGCCATAGTGTAGAAAGGCCCCTGTGTTAAGTGGGTGTGATGAGGGCTTAGGGAGCTGGGCTATGACACCATAGGGGTTTTTCTGTGGAGGTTTGATTCTTGCCAGCTAGGCAAGGCTGATGTGTGGTTTCTTCATGGCTGTACTTTCAGTGATGCAGGTTTCTCTATCCCATTGTTCCATAATTATAATCAGCCAATCAGAACCTCTCCATAGACCCCTTACACGACAACCTTTCTACCATATTGGCTGCAAATATAGAACAGTGGTCCCAACGGTGATCTGTACAGTTACAGATTATGTCAATAACGTCACAGGAGGTGACACGGCATCAGTGAGACTGATACTGGAATACTGCCTCCAGTTCTGGTGTCCTCATTTGAAAAAGATGTTGTGAAACTGGAGCTGGGGCAGCAAAGAGCCAGCAAATGTTCTGAGGGCTGGAGAAAAATGCCTTCTAGGGAGCTACTGAAAGAGCTCAACCTGTTTAGCTTATCAAAAGAAGATTGGCAGGTGACTTCAATGAAGTGTTGAAGGGCCTTAATGGAGAGAAAAGATTGGCTATTAAAGGGCTCTTTAATCCAGCAGAGAAAGGCCTAACAAGACCCAATGGCTGGAAGGTGAAAAGAGACAAATTCATATTACAACGAAGGCACAAATATTCAACAGCGAGGATGATTCACCACAGGAACAAGCTACCAAGGAAAGTGGTGGATTCGCCATCTCATAATGTCATTCAATGAAGACTAGATACCTTTCTGGAATGTGTTTGCCCCAAAAGTAGCTCTTGTGTCATACAGGAGGCCTGTGATATGCAGGGGGTCAGATTAGATGCTCTAATGGTCTCTTCTGGCCATAAAGGCGACTAATTTCTGAAAAACTGAGTGTAGCATTGGGAGCAGCGTCTGATGTTTTCCTGTCTAGCCGGCTTGCTTCCTAGAACGAACGTTCCTTGAGTGGGGTGATCCACAGGGAGTAGCTCAAACCTCCAAAGTGCCTGGCCAGGGGCAGGACATTAGCCCAGCAAGGGAGGGGTGTGGCAGTGACATCACAAAGGCCTTTTGCAGGACCTCAGACTATTGGTCAAAGGTGGTGGGGAGGTGGTGACCTCACAGAGAGATGCTGACATCAGGCAGGCAGGACAGGGGCGAGGGGTCAGGGAAACCTCAGAGACCCCTGTGGCTTTGCTTCAGCAAGTCTCCTTCTCCAGGTCTCTCTTTGAGGACTGAGAGAGTATTCGGGTTCACGTACGTGAGCGCCAGGAGGAACCTCTTTTGAGTTTTCTCCTCCCCTTTTCCTGATTTTACTAGAAAACAGCCGTCCCTGTTTAGAAGGTAAGAGCCTCCTCAAGGTGTGAAACCTGTTCAGTCTGATCCATCTGGTGACCGTTGAATTCTAGGCATGGAAACCACGAGCTTAAGGAGGCAGAATTTTATTCTGCACCTGGGATTTTGTCCCTTAGAATCACTGGGGACATTAGGGTTTGTCCTTTTTGTTTCACCTTTTCCTCCATCCATCCCTCCCTCCTTTCTCTTTGTCTCTTGCTTCTTTTGTCCTTTCACCTGTTCCCCTCCCAACACCAGGAGCGAGGGATGTGTGTGTGTGTGTGTGTGTGTGTGTTGCGGGGGAGCAGTGTGGTTTTTCCCCATGTAGCCAGCACCAGACCTGGCACCACCCCCAGCTCTGCCCCCTTCCTGCCACTGCGCCCCCATCTCACCTCCTGACCCTGGCTGGGTGCCCCTGGCCCCTCGTAGCAGGGGGCTGTGCAGGAGGGTGCAGGGGGGTCTCCTTGCAACCATGAGTGGGTGTCTGGTGGGTGCTGTCACTTCTGCCAGAGACCCCCAAGAAATTCACTAGCTTCCTCCGCATGCGAGGAGGGGCTCCTACTTTCTGACTGGGGGGGGGGAGGAGATTCCATGATGTCAGAGCCCATGGGGGGAGGGGATCGAATCACGAGTCTGGAGTGGCAGGGGAACCCCCCCCAGTCAGATTTTGCTAGGGGGCTGGGCTGGGATCTGTAGGGAGGGAGACACAGGAAAAAGCAGCAGCTACTATGGAACCCAGGAATCCTGGCTCCCAGTCCCCCTGCTCTCACCTCTAGACCCCCCTCCACTCCCAGAGCCAGGGATAGAACCCAGAGGTCCCTGGGGCCCAGCCCCCTCCCTGCTCTGACCACTAGACTCCACTCCCCTTTTAGGCTCACTGCCTCTTCTATCCACCCAGCCCACCTGTCCATCCCTTTGCTGCAGGTTTCTGGGGTGTCGCCCCTGCTCTGTGCTCCCCCAGTGCAGCCCAAGGCTTTTCCTGCCCCAAACCACACATCCTCTCCCCCTCGTGCTGGATCATCTGCTTGGCCCCCTGTCCCCTCTTGGGGCGCGCTGTGCGGCGTGGCTGGGGATTGTGCAATGGCCCAGCACCAGGCAACGCAGAACGTAAACCACAGGCCCTGCCCTGCCCTGCCCCACCGCACTGGAGCTGCCTTCCAAGTACATTGGAGCCCAGCGCCCTGCACCTGTTCCCTCCTGCCCCACAAGGGGTGAGCTGCAGTCCCCACCATGCTCTGCAGAGGGGAGAAGGGTCAAGCCAACCAGCCCATTTAGGATGGAGGAATCAACGCCCTTTTTTCTGCACAGCCACTGACCATCAGCAGGATTCCTCCTCCCTCCTGTGCCTCAGTGCGACTAAATCTCCACACCTAGACAGCCGATCCATCCGCTGCACCTCAATCCCCCATGCCTGAGCCTCCCTACCAAAGCCCTGCACCTGGCTCCAGAGAATTGTCTCACATCTCGCTGGGGACTCGACTTCTTGTGCCCAGAGCGTCTCGGCCCCTCTCAGTAGATGACCCGAGTCTGAGAAACACAGTGTCCGTCTTCTCTAAAGAAGTACTTGGAGAATTTTTCCTTGTGTGACCATGTGGCCTAATGGATAAAGCCTCTGACTTTGGATCAGATGATTGAGAGTTGAAGACCTTTTGTGGTTGTGCTTGTGCAGTTTTACCTTTGGGCTGAAAGTCCTGCTCCCTTCAGGGCTGGAACCTCTTCTTGGCCGCTCAGGCCAATGCTCTGGCTTCAGCTAGAGTCCCGGGAAGGAGTTGGGGGTTGGGTGTCACAAAGGCTGGGGCATGAGCCCCAGGTGCTTCCAGTCTCACCTTTGCCGTTCCTGACTTGCCAAAGAAAATGGGCGGCTGCCCGGGCTAGCGTGTGGAGCAGTTTCCCTCTTCCAAGTGTGCGCCTGTCCCTGTGCTTGAGGAGGTTGCTACATAGCACCTTTGGAGCCTGGGTGTTTCTCTGCTTCTCACCAGCTGGGGAAAAGCCTCTTGGGGTAAAATCTCCTGCCCCACTGCCAAAGAGAGCACCTGGCGTGGGATGGTAAGAGGCCCCACCAGGGGGACTGGCCCTGCTTTCCTACCATCTTCTGATGTTGGCCACAGAGCATCAGCAGCTGGCTGTGGGTGGTTTTCAGTGGGTGTTCGGCATGCCAGGGAGCAGGGAGCAGCCTGGCTGGGTGTCTCTGTGGCTGTCTGCTGGCCACGCATAGGCATGGTTCTCCCCTCCTCTTGCCCTGCCCTCGGTTGCTCTGTGGCTTTTAAGCCTTCCCTTGGAGCTGTCAGCACCAGCCACCTCTGTCCTAGGTGCCCAGAGGAGGAGAGGTGCTGGGCTCCAGCCTGGGACTCTTCCTCCCTCCTGGCGGTCCCTGACTATGAAACCTGGCGCTGACACTCCTTTCTTCAAGCGCCACGTGGGCAAGAGGAAAAGTGTGGTAGAAAGCACAAGGGCCAAACTTGTGGGCATCAGAAATCCCAAACCACAGCCACTTCTAGACCCCATTCCAACCAAAGACCTGGCTCCAGTGGGGATGAGTCACTCAGCACAAGGTAAACAACTCATTCTTAGACAGCTGGAGATAGGAAAGCACTTGGATCTCCAGGGATTTACCACAAGGTCCCACTGAGATTTGAACTCAGATTTCAGCATGCCAACCCTTACACCATGGGACCAGCTTGTGCTAGTTTCTCTGAACATTGTTGACCCTATCATAGAATACCAGGGTTGGAAGGGACCTCAGGAAATCATCTAGTCCAACCCCCTGCTCAAAGCAGGGCCAAACCACAGCCAAATTTTTATTCCAGATCCCTAAGTGATCTTCTCAAGGACTGAGCTAACACACCTGGGTTTAGCAGACCAATACTCAAACCACTGAGCTCTCCCGCCCTCGCAGGGCCAGCTTGTGTAAGGAGACTGTTGGCCCTTTACTAAAACCGAGTGGGGTTTTTTTGTGGTTGGCTAGTTCCCAGTCCCCAATAGTTCCCCCAATAGAAGGGGGAAGGGTCAATGGGAAATCAGGCCCCTGAGACTGACAGGCCCCTGGGACAATGGTCACCAACTGGTAGGGAACAAGTGAGAATTTGTTAATGAGTAAAATTCCTGGTGAAAATTGGCAAAGCTGTGGAGATTTTGAAAAGTTCCAGTGAATTTACACATGAAGATACAAACAGAGAGACAACTAGAGAGAAAGAGAACATCACAGACTGCACAGGCCCACACAGACATAAACAAAAAACAAACTCACACAGCGCCATATACACATAAGAGAAAGCCACACAAAACACAGAAAGAACAAATCCACACCAAAAAATACAGCAAAAGCCCACAACAGGAAAGCACAAAAACCACATACCAAAAGAATACGTAGCAAAAAACAATCTGCATGCAAAAGTCATACACACACCCACGCACACAAAACTATGCATGGCATCCACAAAAATTACACAGGACTGTCATAGGTTTATTCCCCACTTTGAACTTTAGCTTTCACAAGATGGGGACCTGCATGGACTCCTCTAACATAAAATCCTAGTTTAGATCTGGTAAAGCTGCCACCAACCAAAAATATAGTGTTTTGGTACACTTTCCATTCCTTCCAAACCTTCCCTGGGAACACAGATCCAAGCTCCTTGAATCTTAACACAAAGGGAAATAATCCATTCCCCCCTCCCCTCTCCAAGTCCTTAGGAGAGATACCTGGATTCAAACTCCGTGAATCAAACAAAGAGAGATTCCCTATCCCCCTTCCTTTCCCCTAATCCTTGGGGAAAATACCTTGATTCGAATTCCTTGAATCAAACAAAGAGGGATTCACTTTTCCCCCCTCCCCTTCCCCTGAAAATCCAAACAAGGGAAGAAATTAATCAAGTTCTAAAAAGAAAAGATTTTATTAAAGAAAGAAAAAAAAGTACACTATCTCTGTATTACCAGGATGCAAAAATACAGGGTCTAACTTATAAACCTGGAGAGGCTTCCCCCCACCTCCTTTCTCAGAATAATCAAAGTAACAGCAAACAGAAATAAGGATATTTCTTCAGCAAACACACAATTGCAAATGCAGAAATTAATTTATAAGACTAATTCGCCTTTCTAATACTCATTATACTGAATAGAAGAAAACACTTCAGGAAACTTTGGAGAACTTGAAGAATATGTCTGGCCTCCCTTAAATCCAAGAGAGAACGACAATCCAAACAAAGGACACAAACAAAGCCTTCCCTCCACAGAAATTTGAAATTATCTTGTCCCTTGATTGGTCCTCTGGTCAGGTGTTCATCAGGTTATTGAGCTTGTTAACCCTTTACAGGTAAAAGAGACCTTAACCCTTAACTATCTGTTTATGACAAGGACCCACATGCACATCAACATGACAGACAACAAAAAACCCCAACATACAGAAAGCCAGGCAGGGTTTGAGTCTCACAGCGAAGAGGGTGAGCACACAGGTGGTTTGGGGAGCAAAGACTGAGGGGGAGTCGGGGGCAGTGCTCTGGGCTCTGCCTGACCCCTCCTGACACAGGCGGCTGGTGGAGAGCAGAGCCTGGTAGATCTGTGGAATCTGCCCTGCTCTCTGTAAAGCAAGGGGACCTCGGTGTCTTCTGAGCTGCAATTGTATTTTCTGCAGGGCAAAATGATTGGCAGAAGCCATTTGCTTAAAGGAAACTAGCGCTGTAGGTGAGGTTTGAACTCACAACCTCAGCATGACTCCACTCAACACTGCTCTATAACTACTAGGCACTAACTCATTGCACCACTGGAGCCTGCTTTCAGTAGTTTGTCTCCATGTTCCATGGATGGATTAGCGGAGTGGGGGGGTTGCATTAGCTAAAACAAATCCATATTAAAGGCTGCAGGATGGCAGCAGCAGAGGTGGGGAGCCTCCTTCCATGTGATAGAGCTGGTTCCCCCTTCCATTGCTGAGGGGAAGGTTGGTGCTTTGAGCCCACCCGGTGCTGGAATGTCCCATGGTTGAGGTTAACAGGACTCTTGAGAAGGGAAGAAAAGGGAAGGGAAGTATTTTCTATCCCTGCCTAGCTCCATTGGTCTCCTGTGGCCCTTTCGGCTCTCTGCTCCCCTGTTGGGGAGATGCAGAGACAAGCCCCCATCTGGGTGAGTCACCGAGAGGCTGTGTCCCATGGCGTGTGGGGGGGAGGGGTGGGATGGGGCTCAAGGGGAGAAGGTTGTGTGTCACAGTGTGGGGGGGAGGGGGAGGGTGTGTTCCTTAGGATAGAAATAATGGAAAACACAGGGGCAGTGACAGCGAAGCCCCGTGTCTGAGTGTTATGACCCTGTGTGGTGCCGCCGTTCACCTTCCCCTCCTATGGGCTCATCTTTCATTGAATCCAGCATTTTTTCACCTGTCCTCACCACAGAGGTGTCCCACATGCCTCAGCTACCGAGTGTCCCTCTTAGAGACGCCGAGGACTGGAACTGATTTCAGCTGCTGGACAGCTCTGCTAGGTCTTTATTCATTTGCACAGGAAAATGCTGAGTGTTTAAATTCATTTCAAACACCCTGCCCCCATTCAGCGAACTCCTGAAAATACTGGAGATGGGTCTGGAAATTGATTTTCATTGAAAAAGATTTTAAACGGAATCACTTGGATTGGAACTACAAACTTATTATCCTGCAGGGAAACATTCAACCACTAACCTACACTCACAACAGAGAGTGTCATGTATAGCCCAGAGCAGGACCAGTTTTTAACCTGGGGGTTAGTAAACTTTCTCTCTATACAAACACCACAGCTTACAAACTCCCCACCCCCGCTCTGTGTCACCAGAGCACAACAACAGCTCTCCTTGGGGCACACACAGCTCCCCAGCTCCCTGCCCGTCAGTCTCTCCAGCGTTGCTCCAATCCCTTAAAGCAGGGTCTCAACCGCAATTTACCTTTGGGCAAGTGCCAGTCCTCCAGTCCTCCCAGTGGGCCAATAATGTCACTCATACCGCCCAGAACCCGCCCCCCAAAACTCTGCCCCTCACCTGCCTAAGGCTCTGGGAGGGAGTTTGGGTGAGGGGAGGAGGTCTAGGGTGCAGGCCCTGGGCTGGGGATTGGGGTGCAGGATGGGTGCAGGCTCTGGGGGGAGTTTGGGTGCAGAAGGGGTGAGAGGCTGGTCTCTGGGAGGGATTTTGGGTGGGGTAGGGGTTCTGGGGTGCAGGCTCTGGGATGGAGTTTGGGTGCAGGGTGCAGGCTCTGGGCTGGGGCAGGGGGTAGCGGGAACAGGAGGAGGGGTGGGGTTGCAGGCTCTGGGCGGGAGCTTGGGGGCAGGCGGGAGGGGGGGTGTGGGAATGAGGAGGGGGTGCAGGCTGTGGGAGGGAGTTTGGGGGCTGGGGGTATGGAGGGAGAGAGTGCAGGCTGTGGGAGAGAATTGGGGGCAGGGGTGTGTGAAGAGGGGGGAGCAGGCTCTGGGAGGGAGTTTGGGAGAGGGAAGAGGTATGTGGGGAGGGGCTGGCAGTGCAGGCTCTGGAAGGGGGTCAGGGATGCAGCACTTACCAGAGGCTCCAAGGCAGGGTGGGCTGGGAGGCCTCCGTGTACTGCTGCCCCCAGACACCGCCCCCGAAGCGTCTCATTGGCTGCAAGGATTCAAAATTAGAATAAAGTTACAGCAAGATTTCATCATAAATGAAGTCAAACCCTAAAGATTTCAGAACACAACTGCTATAAGGAGCCACGAGGGAAGCAATACAAAGTCAACCTTGCCTCAGAGAAAGGCAGTTAAACAATTTCTCTTTTTTAAAGCAGCATAATCTCCCCAAACGGAAGGGCACTGTTCCCGGAGAAGGGTCCTGGAGAGGGTTTTCCTCGTTGGTGCCGGCCATCCACCTCCCCGAAAGGCGGGAGCTAGGTCGACGGAAGAATTCTTCCGACCAAGGCGCGGACTGATGTAGCCGCGCCGATTTACGTTCCCCGTGCAGCCCAGGCCCGAGGGTCGGTGCGTGCTGAACAGTTAAGTCAAAACAGCTCCGTCCGTCAGAGGTGTGCAAAAGGGAAAACCCGCTCCTGGGCGACACGGCCACGCCGCCCTAACCCGCAGCGTAGCTAAAGGGCATTCGGGCAGGCGGTGGGTGGGCCTCAAGCGACGGAAAGCCCTCCTCCAGCATGGGGTTGTGACAGCCTAGTCTCCGTAGCACAGACAGGGTGGCCACCAAGAGACAAGAACAGACAGCGAAAGCCAAAGCGGCCCCAGGGCAGGGGGCGAGGCTGCCTGTTGGACGAGGAGACCTGGTGGGACAGGCGTTTTGGACAGGCCGTCCTCCCGTCAAAGGAGGAAGAGCCCGAGAAGAAGGGCCGGGTAAGAAGCTACAAGCAGGGAAAGGAGCAGAGCAGGCAGGCAGGCCCCCTTAGAGCCAAGGAAGGCACCGGTCCAAGCCCCCCAAAAGCAGACTAGAGAGCAGATCAGCTGCAAAAGACCAGGGAAAGCCAAGAACACAGAGAGACCCAAGTAAAGTTTCAGAGCTGAGCTTTGCTTACAAGGAGGAACGTGTGACAAAGATACCTAGAAGTACAGGGCCTGTGGAAAAGAGCACTCCCAAAGGCCCAGAATAACAACTGCTTTCCTGAGAGTCTGCTTTCCAGTGCACTAAGCCTAAACAGCCCACTGTCAGTTGTCTGTTGTTCAAACCAATCAGCAGGGGAGAGCGCGAACGCAGTCCCCCACTACCACAAATTATGCAGTCGAGTTTCCCGCATTTGGGGAAATCGCAGGGGTCAGCACACCCGCAGTGCAATGGATGAGCCTCACCCTGGGAAAACCACCTTCGTGATCATGGTATCTCCCCTGCCAGGTAAGTATGAGTTCCTGCTGCCCGGCCGCCGCCCGCCCTCGCTCGCCCCGCACTTATAACACACGGGGCGGACCACCGCGCCCCCACCGCCGGCCTCGCCCACGCCGGCCCCCACTGCCGACAGCTGCCCCGACGCGGCCCCCGGAGACCGTCCCTTCCCCACCCCGAGTTCCCGGTGCCAAAGTCGGGCCCTGCCTGGCAGCCTGCGTCCGCTCCCACGATTCTCTGCTCGCACACAGATCTGCATACCTGCTCACGCGGCTCCGCCCCTCCGCTCGGGCCCCTCCCCCTGCCCGCCCGGGTCGCCGCTCTTGCGTGCTCAGCTCTTTGAGCTCAGATGGGGTGTAGTGTGCTCAGATCGAGTGCGACAGACCTTAACTTTGCCATGTGAGGGTCATTCTATCCCCATTACCTGGCTTGCTTATTTATACCTATGACTGTCTTTAACTGTTGTATGCGTGATGTACCCTCACTGCTTGCTGAAGGTATCTTGAACTCACCCACAGTATACCCCACATTGGGGACATTGCACACTGTATAAAAGTTATGTGCTGTCCAATACCCTAAAGTACTAGCATCCCCCTATACTCTGTATGTCACCCCTGATGACCAGTAACTGATGTTACAAACTAAAGCATTATCTAAAGTTGTATCTATTCTTAAACATTTTCTAATAAACATTTAAAACTAAAATTGCCCTATACTCTGTATGTCACCCCCGATGACCAATATCTGACGTTTCAACTCTCTGTATCGTTCATTTTCAAATATTTTCTAATAAACTTTTAAATCTTGGCCTATCCAAGGCCGTGATCAAGTGTCTTGATGTTTTTGGTCTTTTGGCCTCGAGATGAAAACCTTGTCTGTGTCTTGGGAACCTTGAGGTAAAAAATTATCTAAGTTGAAGCGGGTCCCGTCCCGGGAAGCCAGGCCATCGGAGAGACGACGTGGCCCACCTGCTGCTAGGGAAAGAGTGCAGCTTGCATTTCGCTTCTCTCTCGCTCTCTCCCCACCGGAAGTTGGTCCAATCCAAGAATGACCTCCCCTGCCTTGTCTCACGTCAGTTTCTCCTCAGGGCAGAAGGTCGGGTGTTGTCAGCCACTCTCCAGAAACTGGACGGCCACTCGATCCCTTTTGTTACCTGCCAAGTGAGGCTGAGTGCACTGGCAGGCAGCGCCGTTTGAAGAAGTGGAAGATTGGACAAATGACCAGGGAGGAGTATACAAATATTGCTCAGGCACGCAGGAGTGAAATCAGGAAGGGCAACTCACGCTTGGAGTTGCAGCTAGCAAGAGATGTTAAGAGTAACAACAAGAAGGGTTTCTTCAGGGATGTTAGCAACAAGAAGAAAGTCAAGGAAAGTGTGGGCCCCTTACAGAATGAGGGAGGCGACCTTGTGACAGAGGATGTGGAAAAAGCTAATGTACTCAATGCTTCCCCACCCTCCCCCTTCGTGATTTTGTCTTCACGAACAAAATCAGCTCCCAGACTGCTGCTCTGGGCAGCACAGCATGGAGAGGAGGTGACCAGCCCTCTGTGGAGAAAGAAGTGCTTCGGGACTATTTAGAAAAGCTGGATGAGCACAAATCCATGGGGCCGGATGCGCTGCATCCGAGGGTGCTAAAGGAGTTGGCGGGTGTGATTGCAGAGCCACAGGTCATTATCTTTGAAAATTCATGGCCATTGGGGGAGGTCCCAAATGACTGGGAAAAGGCTAATGTAGTGCCCATCTTTAAAAGAGGGAAGAAAGAAGGAGGATCCGGGGAACTACAGGCCAGTCAGCCTCACCTCAGTCCCTGGAAAAATCATGGAGCAGGTCCTCAAGGAATCAATTCTGAAGCACTTAGAGGAGAGGCAAGTGATCAGGAGCGGTCAGCATGGATTCAGCAAGGGCAAGTCACGCCTGACTAACCTAATTGCCTTCTGTGAGGAGAGAACTGGGTCTGTGGATGAGGGAAAAGCAATGGATGTGTTCTTCCTTGACTTTAGCAAAGTTTTTGATACGGTCTCCCACAGTATTCTTGTCGGCAAGTTCAAGAAGTTTGGGCTGGATGAATGGACTATAAGGTGGACTATAAGCTGGCTAGGTCCTCGGGCTCAACGGGTAGTGATCAATGGCTCCACGTCTAATTGGCAGCCGGTCTCAAGCGGCGTGCCCCCAAGGCTCGGTCCTGGGGCCGGTTGTGTACAATATCTTCGTTAAGGATCTGGAGGATGGTGTGGACTGCACTCTCAGCAAGTTTGCAGATGACGCTAAACTGGGAGGAGCGGTCGATACGCTGGAGGGTACGGATAGGCTACAGAGGGACCTAGACAAATTGGAGGATTGGGCCGAAAGAAACCTGATGAGGTTCAACAAGGACAAGTGCCCGGTCCTGCACTTAGGACGGAAGAATCCCGTGCACTGCTCCAGACTAGGGACCGAATGGCTAGGCAGCAGTTCTGCAGAAAAGGACCTAGGGGTTACAGTGGACGAGAAGCTGGATATGAGTCGACAGTGTGCCCTTGTTGCCAAGAAGGCTAACGGCATTTTGGACTGTATACGTAGGGGCATTGCCAGCAGATCGAGGGATGTGGTCGTTCCCTTCTCTTCGACGTTGGTGAGGCCTCATCTGGAGTACCGTGTCCGGTTTTGGGCCCCACACTGCAAGAAGGATGTGGAAAAACTGAAAAGAGTCCAGCATAGGGCAACAAAAGTGATTAGGGGGCTGGAAGACATGATTTATGAGGAGAGGCTGAGGGAACTGGGATTGTTTAGTCTGCAGAAGAGAAGAATGAGGGGGGAGTTGATCGCTGCTTTCAACTACCTGAAAGGGGGTTCCAAAGAGGATGGATCTAGACTGTTCTCAGGGGCACCAGATGACAGAACGAGGAGCAATGGTCCCAAGTTGCGGTGGGGAAGGTTTAGGTTGGATCTTAGGAAAACCCTTTTTCACTAGGAGGGTGGTGAAGCACTGGAATGGGTTCCCTAGGGAGGTGGTGGAATCTCCTTCCTGAGAGGTTTTTAAGGTCAGCCTTGACAAAGCCCTGGCTGGGATGATTTAGTTGGGGATTGGGTTGGACTAGATGACCTCCTGAGGTCCCTTCCAACCCTGATATTCCATGATTTGAAGCTGTTCCCGTGTATCAAGGTGAGCTGCAGCTCAGCGAACCCCAAGGATCTGAGCGAGGCGAGCTACTTTGCAGCAGAGGCAGACCAAGCAGCAGGTACAACGCGGGGTCGCACCCCGGCCGGCAGATAGAATCTCATGTGCGAGATCCCGGCTCCTGTTACTTTGCAAAGTGTGTGCGTTTGCTCCGGGTTTGAGCTGTGGGCCAAGTGCCCTCTGGCTTCTCGTCCGGGCTCCGTCCTCCATGCGCCTGGGCATCAGCGGGACTGTCTCAGGAGAGCAGCTGCCCCATCCCAATCTCCGCCCAGCCGGGGAAGGAGCAGAGGCAGCCCGGAGAAAAGACTCCTTTGAGCGCCGGAGACGGCCGGAGCATCTTATTTGCATAGCCACAGTGCATTGCGTGCAGCGAAGCGAGTCCCTGGTCGAGGGGCTGGTTTTGCTCCCTGTGTCCCCGGTTTCGATGATCCAACTCGGGCTGCCAATCGGTTCAATTCCATTTCCTCTGAAAGCTAGCGGTGTAGCGGGCTGGGAGAGTAGTCACCCTGACTTTTGGGAGCGTAGGCGGTTGCCCCGGCAGCGCCTCTGCCACGAGTTCTACATACTCTGCTTTCTCTTCAGTTCGTATAAATCTTTCGCCTTTTACTAAAGATTGCCGTGGAGAGGAATGTTGATGAGTTTGTAGCCAATTTTTTAAGGCTTTGCTTTGGCAAGGCTGTTGCCTGCTGTGAGAAAAACAGAAGAGTGCTCCCTGAGCTGGTGTCACTGGCTGAAGCTTTTCTATAGTATGAAAAAAGTATAGTAGGGGGTCCCTGGCATTGGCTGCTGTCAGCAGACAGGATACTGGGCTAGGTCTTTAACTTGGACGGGTAGCTGGGAAGACAGTCAATCAGACAGAACCCGTTCAACAAACCTTTTCATTTCCTTGTTATTGCCTGACTCCTTTAATTCTTTTCCTTTTCCTTATTTCCCAGCAGACCGACTAGCCACCAGATTTGGGTGCTAGCAGAGGGACCTGACGAGCTCCTTCTTTTCGGCAGCGTTGAACATGCCAGGGCACAGTCAGATTCTGGATTCTCATCTGAATGTAACGCCTAGCTCTCACCTTTATTTCTGTTTCTTAGCTCTTTTGGGCCATCGATCTTTGGTCTGACCCGTAGGATCCCTGCATTAGGAGAGATGGCTAATTAATGAGCCCATAAACCTTGGAAATCAAATGAAACCTGAAGTCCGTAGAAGACCTCGAAAGGCCCTTGGGGGTGGAGTGCGAGCTGAGGAAGAGTTCCCTGCACAGCTTACCTCTCCATTCTCGTTTTCCTGCCCTGAGCGGAAAAGCCAGGAAGCAGCTCCGGGTAGGGAGGGGATACCATATGTGTGCAGTGGTTAGACAGGAAACAGCAAGGAACTGGACTCGTATGGAGTGAAACTGTAAGCATCTTCTGTATGCCTGATGACTGCAGGTTTGAGAGAGTTATGTGGGAAGTGGAGGCTTTCGGTGGGCTTTCAGAGGAAATGTAATGGAAAGGCAGCCGAAAGTGGAATCCCAGGTTTTTAAACAATCCTCCACTAACACGCCAAACAGCTCAGGTCTAGTTACTCATTGAAAATTAGAATAAAGTTACAGCAAGATTTCATCATAAATGAAGTCAAACCCTAAAGATTTCAGAACACAACTGCTATAAGGAGCCACGAGGGAAGCAATACAAAGTCAACCTTGCCTCAGAGAAAGGCAGTTAAACAATTTCTCTTTTTTAAAGCAGCATAATCTCCCCAAACGGAAGGGCACTGTTCCCGGAGAAGGGTCCTGGAGAGGGTTTTCCTCGTTGGTGCCGGCCATCCACCTCCCCGAAAGGCGGGCGGGAGCTAGGTCGACGGAAGAATTCTTCCGACCAAGGCGCGGACTGATGTAGCCGCGCCGATTTACGTTCCCCGTGCAGCCCAGGCCCGAGGGTCGGTGCGTGCTGAACAGTTAAGTCAAAACAGCTCCGTCCGTCAGAGGTGTGCAAAAGGGAAAACCCGCTCCTGGGCGACACGGCCACGCCGCCCTAACCCGCAGCGTAGCTAAAGGGCATTCGGGCAGGCGGTGGGTGGGCCTCAAGCGACGGAAAGCCCTCCTCCAGCATGGGGTTGTGACAGCCTAGTCTCCGTAGCACAGACAGGGTGGCCACCAAGAGACAAGAACAGACAGCGAAAGCCAAAGCGGCCCCAGGGCAGGGGGCGAGGCTGCCTGTTGGACGAGGAGACCTGGTGGGACAGGCGTTTTGGACAGGCCGTCCTCCCGTCAAAGGAGGAAGAGCCCGAGAAGAAGGGCCGGGTAAGAAGCTACAAGCAGGGAAAGGAGCAGAGCAGGCAGGCAGGCCCCCTTAGAGCCAAGGAAGGCACCGGTCCAAGCCCCCCAAAAGCAGACTAGAGAGCAGATCAGCTGCAAAAGACCAGGGAAAGCCAAGAACACAGAGAGACCCAAGTAAAGTTTCAGAGCTGAGCTTTGCTTACAAGGAGGAACGTGTGACAAAGATACCTAGAAGTACAGGGCCTGTGGAAAAGAGCACTCCCAAAGGCCCAGAATAACAACTGCTTTCCTGAGAGTCTGCTTTCCAGTGCACTAAGCCTAAACAGCCCACTGTCAGTTGTCTGTTGTTCAAACCAATCAGCAGGGGAGAGCGCGAACGCAGTCCCCCACTACCACAAATTATGCAGTCGAGTTTCCCGCATTTGGGGAAATCGCAGGGGTCAGCACACCCGCAGTGCAATGGATGAGCCTCACCCTGGGAAAACCACCTTCGTGATCATGGTATCTCCCCTGCCAGGTAAGTATGAGTTCCTGCTGCCCGGCCGCCGCCCGCCCTCGCTCGCCCCGCACTTATAACACACGGGGCGGACCACCGCGCCCCCACCGCCGGCCTCGCCCACGCCGGCCCCCACTGCCGACAGCTGCCCCGACGCGGCCCCCGGAGACCGTCCCTTCCCCACCCCGAGTTCCCGGTGCCAAAGTCGGGCCCTGCCTGGCAGCCTGCGTCCGCTCCCACGATTCTCTGCTCGCACACAGATCTGCATACCTGCTCACGCGGCTCCGCCCCTCCGCTCGGGCCCCTCCCCCTGCCCGCCCGGGCCGCCGCTCTTGCGTGCTCAGCTCTTTGAGCTCAGATGGGGTGTAGTGTGCTCAGATCGAGTGCGACAGACCTTAACTTTGCCATGTGAGGGTCATTCTATCCCCATTACCTGGCTTGCTTATTTATACCTATGACTGTCTTTAACTGTTGTATGCGTGATGTACCCTCACTGCTTGCTGAAGGTATCTTGAACTCACCCACAGTATACCCCACATTGGGGACATTGCACACTGTATAAAAGTTATGTGCTGTCCAATACCCTAAAGTACTAGCATCCCCCTATACTCTGTATGTCACCCCTGATGACCAGTAACTGATGTTTCAACTCTCTGTATCGTTCATTTTCAAATATTTTCTAATAAACTTTTAAATCTTGGCCTATCCAAGGCCGTGATCAAGTGTCTTGATGTTTTTGGTCTTTTGGCCTCGAGATGAAAACCTTGTCTGTGTCTTGGGAACCTTGAGGTAAAAAATTATCTAAGTTGAAGCGGGTCCCGTCCCGGGAAGCCAGGCCATCGGAGAGACGACGTGGCCCACCTGCTGCTAGGGAAAGAGTGCAGCTTGCATTTCGCTTCTCTCTCGCTCTCTCCCCACCGGAAGTTGGTCCAATCCAAGAATGACCTCCCCTGCCTTGTCTCACGTCAGTTTCTCCTCAGGGCAGAAGGTCGGGTGTTGTCAGCCACTCTCCAGAAACTGGACGGCCACTCGATCCCTTTTGTTACCTGCCAAGTGAGGCTGAGTGCACTGGCAGGCAGCGCCGTTTGAAGAAGTGGAAGATTGGACAAATGACCAGGGAGGAGTATACAAATATTGCTCAGGCACGCAGGAGTGAAATCAGGAAGGGCAACTCACGCTTGGAGTTGCAGCTAGCAAGAGATGTTAAGAGTAACAACAAGAAGGGTTTCTTCAGGGATGTTAGCAACAAGAAGAAAGTCAAGGAAAGTGTGGGCCCCTTACAGAATGAGGGAGGCGACCTTGTGACAGAGGATGTGGAAAAAGCTAATGTACTCAATGCTTCCCCACCCTCCCCCTTCGTGATTTTGTCTTCACGAACAAAATCAGCTCCCAGACTGCTGCTCTGGGCAGCACAGCATGGAGAGGAGGTGACCAGCCCTCTGTGGAGAAAGAAGTGCTTCGGGACTATTTAGAAAAGCTGGATGAGCACAAATCCATGGGGCCGGATGCGCTGCATCCGAGGGTGCTAAAGGAGTTGGCGGGTGTGATTGCAGAGCCACAGGTCATTATCTTTGAAAATTCATGGCCATTGGGGGAGGTCCCAAATGACTGGGAAAAGGCTAATGTAGTGCCCATCTTTAAAAGAGGGAAGAAAGAAGGAGGATCCGGGGAACTACAGGCCAGTCAGCCTCACCTCAGTCCCTGGAAAAATCATGGAGCAGGTCCTCAAGGAATCAATTCTGAAGCACTTAGAGGAGAGGCAAGTGATCAGGAGCGGTCAGCATGGATTCAGCAAGGGCAAGTCACGCCTGACTAACCTAATTGCCTTCTGTGAGGAGAGAACTGGGTCTGTGGATGAGGGAAAAGCAATGGATGTGTTCTTCCTTGACTTTAGCAAAGTTTTTGATACGGTCTCCCACAGTATTCTTGTCGGCAAGTTCAAGAAGTTTGGGCTGGATGAATGGACTATAAGGTGGACTATAAGCTGGCTAGGTCCTCGGGCTCAACGGGTAGTGATCAATGGCTCCACGTCTAATTGGCAGCCGGTCTCAAGCGGCGTGCCCCCAAGGCTCGGTCCTGGGGCCGGTTGTGTACAATATCTTCGTTAAGGATCTGGAGGATGGTGTGGACTGCACTCTCAGCAAGTTTGCAGATGACGCTAAACTGGGAGGAGCGGTCGATACGCTGGAGGGTACGGATAGGCTACAGAGGGACCTAGACAAATTGGAGGATTGGGCCGAAAGAAACCTGATGAGGTTCAACAAGGACAAGTGCCCGGTCCTGCACTTAGGACGGAAGAATCCCGTGCACTGCTCCAGACTAGGGACCGAATGGCTAGGCAGCAGTTCTGCAGAAAAGGACCTAGGGGTTACAGTGGACGAGAAGCTGGATATGAGTCGACAGTGTGCCCTTGTTGCCAAGAAGGCTAACGGCATTTTGGACTGTATACGTAGGGGCATTGCCAGCAGATCGAGGGATGTGGTCGTTCCCTTCTCTTCGACGTTGGTGAGGCCTCATCTGGAGTACCGTGTCCGGTTTTGGGCCCCACACTGCAAGAAGGATGTGGAAAAACTGAAAAGAGTCCAGCATAGGGCAACAAAAGTGATTAGGGGGCTGGAAGACATGATTTATGAGGAGAGGCTGAGGGAACTGGGATTGTTTAGTCTGCAGAAGAGAAGAATGAGGGGGGAGTTGATCGCTGCTTTCAACTACCTGAAAGGGGGTTCCAAAGAGGATGGATCTAGACTGTTCTCAGGGGCACCAGATGACAGAACGAGGAGCAATGGTCCCAAGTTGCGGTGGGGAAGGTTTAGGTTGGATCTTAGGAAAACCCTTTTTCACTAGGAGGGTGGTGAAGCACTGGAATGGGTTCCCTAGGGAGGTGGTGGAATCTCCTTCCTGAGAGGTTTTTAAGGTCAGCCTTGACAAAGCCCTGGCTGGGATGATTTAGTTGGGGATTGGGTTGGACTAGATGACCTCCTGAGGTCCCTTCCAACCCTGATATTCCATGATTTGAAGCTGTTCCCGTGTATCAAGGTGAGCTGCAGCTCAGCGAACCCCAAGGATCTGAGCGAGGCGAGCTACTTTGCAGCAGAGGCAGACCAAGCAGCAGGTACAACGCGGGGTCGCACCCCGGCCGGCAGATAGAATCTCATGTGCGAGATCCCGGCTCCTGTTACTTTGCAAAGTGTGTGCGTTTGCTCCGGGTTTGAGCTGTGGGCCAAGTGCCCTCTGGCTTCTCGTCCGGGCTCCGTCCTCCATGCGCCTGGGCATCAGCGGGACTGTCTCAGGAGAGCAGCTGCCCCATCCCAATCTCCGCCCAGCCGGGGAAGGAGCAGAGGCAGCCCGGAGAAAAGACTCCTTTGAGCGCCGGAGACGGCCGGAGCATCTTATTTGCATAGCCACAGTGCACTGCTTTGTTTTGGTAAGGCTGTTGCCTGCTGTGAGAAAAACAGAAAGGTGCTACCTGAGCTGGTGTCACTGGTTAAAGCTTTTCTGTAGTATGAAAAAAGCTCAGAGCTCTGAAAATGATTTTTGGGTGTTTTTTTTCCCTTTAAGCTTCTCATGTTAGTGAGATGGTTTCCTAGCGAGTAGGGGACCGTTTTGTATGTTTTTGGCAGGAACAGTAGAGAAGAGTATCACGGTTGAAGAGCAGCAAAGAAGTGCATTGTTGTTTGTGTTAATGTTTGGTTTGTCCTAAGAGTGTCTGGTTTGGAGTCAGAAACACAAAAGCGGCCCCCAGGGCAGGGGGGGCGAAGGCTGCCTGTTGGATGATGGGACCAAGGTGGACAAGTCCTTTTGGACCAGGGCCGTCCTCCTCGGTCAAAGGGTAGGCTTTCTCTCCATGCCTCACTTCCCACTCTCCATGCTCACTTTGGCAGTGGGGTAGGAGGATTTTAAAACTACTCAAGAGGGCTTTTCCCAACAGAGCTGGCGAGAAGCAGGAAAACAAGACCCATGCTCCCCGAAGACGCTATCTGTTAGCAAAGTACCCTCCAGCACAGGGACAGGCGCACACATTGGAAGATTGAAACTGCTCTACACACTAGCCCGGGCAGACCGCCCCATTTTCTTTGGCAAGTCAGGAAGGGCAAAGGCGAGACAGGACAGCACATGGGGCTCATGCCCCAGCCTTTGTGACGCCCACCAGAAACCCCCAACTCCCTTCCCTAGGGCTCTAGCTGAAGCCAGAGCATTGGCCTGAGCAGCCAAGAAGAGTTTCCAGGCCTTTGAAAGGAACAGGACGTTCAGCCCACAACGGTACTAAAACTACTGCAGAAACACAACCACCAAGGGACTTGAACTCTCAGTTTTCTGATCCTATACTCAGCTGGGCCCTTATCCCATTAGGACCACTTAAGAAAAAAGCTACTCCAAGTTAGCTTCTTTGGATAAAGGCGGACATTGTGTTTCTCAGTCATCTACTGAGGGGGGGCCGAGACTCTCCTGGGCAGAAAGAAGTCCGAGTTTCCCAGCGATACCGTGAGGACTTAATTCTATGGGGCCAGGTGCATGGCCTTTGGCAGGAAGACCTCCAGACTTTGGGGGATTGCGGTGCAGCGGTACGGAACATGGTCTGTCTAGGTGCGGAGATTTTAGTCACCACTGAGAGCACAAGGAAGGAAGGAGGAGGGAGGAAATCCTGCTGACAGGCAGGGGCTGGTGCCAGTAAAAAAGAGGAGGGGTTCCTGGGACTTTTTATTTTTTGCCTCTATGTTTGCCTGCCTGCCTCGCTCTTGTGCTGAACAGTGAAGAGGGTCTTTAAACAAGCCCAGGTAGCTCAGTTGGTAGAAGTATCAGGCTTCTTAATTTGATGGTCTCAGGGTTCCAAGATTCCTGACATTGACACTCAGCTTTTTAAAGTTTTGCGCTTGTGTGCCAGGAGTCAAATGATTCCTCGTGCCTGTCACACCAGCCAACATTGCGGGATATCCCATAAAGCCCATGGTCATTTCCAGGAATAGGTTTCCTTTTCACTCAGGGAATCAGGAGAGAGGCCACATCCGACGAGGAGCAAGGCCTAGGTCAGGAAGTCTCTGGCTGCCAGGAAGTGCCAGTGGGAGCCAGGTAACTGAGAGAAAGCTTCAGAGGGGGAGCAGCCAGAGATGAGGGGAAGAGAGACAGAGAAGCAATGAGGACAAGAGTAACAAGTGTACAGGGGGGTTCAGGTCTGGCTATTGTGGAGGAACTTACCCTGTGATATTACATGACCCTGGTGCAATTGGCTTGGAGGAAAGGATTCTGAGTCCCCACCTCCCTTACCCAGAGGCTCGCCTGACCCCAAGGACGCTCTTTTCTACTCTACCCTGTGTGGCAGAGACCTCGTAACCCCACGAACCCAACAAGGCTGGGCCCAGGAATCCTGGGGGGTTTTGATGACCCCCAATCGTGTCATGATGCACTTGAACAGGGCTTACAAGTGTCTCCACTCTGGGCACTTCCTCGAACCAATCCCCGACCTCACTTCCCTCATTGCATGTGCTTCAAGCAAACACCCATCTATTTACCAACATGCAATCAATGTAAAACACCAAAAGGAAAGAGATGGGAAAGGAAAAACACGTCACCCTGTTCTGTGCGCAGGGAAGGATCACAAAAACCAGTCGTCTCTGGAGGGTCAGGGCAGGTCACGGGTCTCTCCCTCACATGTCCCAGGCCTCCTCCCGCAGGCCCTGGATGTGCTGCAGGGACACCATGGGACGGGAACACTTGCTCTGGCAGTGGCCTACCGCGCATCTAGGTGACAGGCCCCTTGTTCCCAGTGTCAAGCGCCCCCTTGTAGGGGATATGATCCCCCCAACCCCCCAAAAGTCCTGGCCTGCAAGATCTCTTGAACCAGGGTGGCATCCTCTCCTTAGCACAACTGGGCCTTCTGCCCAGGGTCCCCCCCTCCGCTCTCCCGACGCTTGCTCCACATGCAAACCCACCCCTCCAGCCCCAGTGCTGCTGCGGCTCCTTGCCATCCATGCTCCCTGGGCTGCTCCTCTGGCTCCGCTTGCTGCAGCTCTTCCTCCCCACCAGCACAGAATCTGCTCCCTGGGCGCACGCCTTCTAACGGCTTCGTTGCTGCTGCGGCTGCTCGCGTCCCAGCACAGATCTGCTCTGGTTCTCCCTGCCTGGTGCAGACTCTGCTCCCCGACTCTTCTCGGGCTCCTGCTCTCTCCTTAGCTCCCGCCCCACTCTGGCCCAGGCAGTTTTCCAGCTCCCACAGAGGATGGGACCACCCTGGCCTGGTGACTATATCCCTCATTACAACTGCCTGGCCTGTCAGTGCGGCTAACTTGGAGCTTTGGCCTCTCCCCATTGCCCCTAGGGGACCTGTCAGACTCAGGGGCCTGGATTTTCCCATATGGCCCTTCTCCCTTCTATTGGAACTGGGAACTAGCCAACCAATAACCCCCACTAAGTTTTTAGTAAGGGGCCAACATTCCCTTACATGAGCCCCAGCCCCCATGAGGGTCAACCCAATTGTCCTAAGGGGAGCCCCCCGGCTGAGTGGGGAATCAGAACCCCCCCCCCAAATTAAGCCTGGGACCACATGATCTCTGGCCTCCGCCCTGCCCTGCTCTGCATGTATTCGGAGTGAGGTCAGTTTCCCTGTCCCAAGGTGTGTCCTGCAGCTGGTTGTCTCCTTTCTCCTCCCCATTCCTTCCAAACCCCTCACCTTTTCCCCCTGCACCCGCCGTCTGGGTCTCTGCCCAACCCCCCTTCTCCGCCGCCTGCCCCCAATATCTCCCTGCCCCTACAGGTCTAGAGGGCTGGATCCCTCCCTTCCCCCCTTCTCCCCTAATTTCCTGTCTCTGGGGGTCTAAATGGGGCCTAGGTCTCTCCTCCTCCCTCCATCCCCCTCCCCTGCCCCCAATATCCCCCCTGCCCTTCTTAACGAAGGTCTAGTAGGGCTGGAATCCCTCCCCTCCCCCCATTCTACCCGTCATTTCCTTTCCTGCCTCTAGGAGTCTAATGGGGCTAGGTCCTCTCCTCCCCTCCATCCCCTCCCCTGGCCCCCACATATCCCTCTGGGGCTCTGTGAGCTGGGTCTTCCTCTGCCCTGCCCCTGGTGGGCTGCCCCCCCGTGCACAGCATGTCCTGGGAGTGACTCAGATTCACCTATAACCAACGTTTTTCCCCTCCCCCACGCCACACACACCTAGAGGTGACACCCAGACGTCCCGATTTTATAGGGACAGTCCTGACTTTTTGGGTCCTTTTTCTTATATAGGCTCCTATTACCACCACCCCACCCTCTGTCACCGATTTTTCACATTTGCTGTTCTGGTCACCCTACACACACCAAACCACAATGTCCTCTTCTCGGCTCCCCAGCTCCCTGCACCCACCCCAATTCATCCATGCAATCCCATGCTGGGTCTCTCCTTGCCAACCCCCCCCTCTCCCCTCCTCCTGAGCCCCAATATCCCCTGCCCCCCCTGACAGGACTATAAGGGCTGGATCCCTCCCTCCCCCCCTCTCTCTTACTTCAACCACTCATGTTCCTGCCTCTGGGGGTCTATGGAGATGGGTGTCTCCTCTGCCATCACCCTCTCCTACCCACCCCATATCCCCCCCGCTGCCTCTAGGGTCCGATGGGGCTGGGTCTCTCCTCCCTCCATCCCCTCCCCTGCCCCGCAATATCCCTTTGGGGCTCTGTGGGGCTGGGGCTGGGTCTCTCTCCCTGCCCCTGTGCTCCCCCCTGCACACGATGTCCTGGGAGTGACTCAGTTTCCCTGGACCAACATTTCACCCCCCCCCCCCCGACATGTCTCCCTCCGCCCCAGGCTGGGTCTCTGCCAATCTCCCTTCTCCCCTCCTGACTCCAAGATCCTCTGCCCCTACAGGTCTATGGGGCTGGGTCTCTCCCTTTCCCGCCGCCCATTCCCTCATCCCCTCCCCCAATATCTCCCTGCCCCAGGCTGTCTATTGGGCTGGGTCTCTCCCTGAAGCCCCGCCCCCAGCACGGGGCTCACAGACCATCCCCGCCCGCGGCTGTGACGTGCTGTGCTCACTCCCCGCAAACAACTCATTCAATTGAGACCAAAAAGACAGAAGGCGTCACGTGTCCATGGGCGGGGTTATGCAGATGAGCAGTGTCTGGCTGCAGGACGGAGAGCAGCGAGAGGAACCGAAGCAGCCCGGGGGAGAGAATTCTCTGCGTGTGGAAAGAATCCGGTGTGGGGAGTTCGTGCGGTGGGTGCCTGCACTGGAGTCACTTTGGGGCAGTGATTGCCACTGAGCTACACATTGACCAAAGGCGTGTGAATGGGGTGTGGTGCCTGCGGGGAGCAGCTCGTGGTGATAAGGAAAGCAGTGAGAACAGCAGATCTGGTCCTAGCAGGGGCCTGTGAGGTTTTCTTTGCAACCATGAGTGGGTGTCTTGTGGGTGCAATTAGACCCCCCCCTTCTGTGGTGGGCGGTGCTTCCATTTTCTTCTGGGGGGAGGGGAAGGTTCCATGATGTCACAGCTAATGGGGGCGGGGTTTGAAATCATGTTTCTGAAGTGGGAGACCAACTTCCCCCGCTCCCAATCACTCTCCACTAGGGGGCTGGGCTGGGATCTCTAGGGAGGGGAGCCCAGGAAAAAAGTCTCCCCTATGGAACCCAGGAGTCCTGGCTCCCACTCCCCCCTGCTCTAGACCCCCTCCACTCCCAGAGCCAGGATAGAACCCAGGGGTCCTGGTGCCCAGCCCCCTCCCTGCTCCTGACCACTCGACCCCACTCCCCTCCCAGGGTGGTGCAGGCGTCACTGGGTCGGTGTCCCAGCTCTGCTAAGGGCCGTGACTGATTTTCCCAAAGTGCTTCCTTCTGAATCCAGCAACATCTGCCCCCCCCCACACCCGGTCACTGCCCACCCCCGTGTGGGGGCACCAGCACTGTGCCGGGTCGTGATGGGAAATTGTCCAAGCTGGCCCAGGAGAGACGTGTGTGGTCCCTGCTGCCCCCTTCTGGTGGGGCTGAGCCCCACTCTGTGTGAGTGTGTGTGTGTGGTGGCTTTGCGGGATTTTGTATCCTGCAGCAAGTGACGCACACACACACACATTGATGCACAAAGGGACTCACGCAATCCCAAGAACACTCACACACAACACACCCAGAGGGGCATGCTAGCCCAACCCCCAAAGAGAGAAACAATCACACCCCGAGCCACACTCACAATCACACACACACCAGAATATTCGCAACTGTGCTCAGATACACAACCACACACAGTTCACTCCCACTCCTTCCAACACCAGGGCCTCCTGCCCCACACAGCGTGTGCCGGGGCCTGTGGAACTCACTGCCACTGGACAGCTACCAATGAGAATGGACCTGTCCAGGAGACCAAGAGATATGGCCATGGCGACAGAGGGGGCTGGGCTCCCGGGGTCTGACCTGGGCTGAGACTGGTTCTGACCTAGAGGGTCTATCCAGCCGGGGGCAGCGTGACCCACACACAGACCCACCAGAAGCGCCTGTCTTAGCGGGTCTCCCAGGCCATCCCCCACCCGGCCCCGGTTGGGTAACAAAGGGGCAGCACAGGACTCTGGGCTGTGTCACAACCCGGCCCCAGCCCCTCGCTCCCACACGCTGGCGAGTTGGGTAACTGCCGAGGGATTGCACAAGAGAGTCAGAGCCAGGGAGAGAACCCAGGAGTCCTGGCTCTTCCCCTGACACACACGCTAACCACTGGACCACACTCGCCGCTCCCAGGGCTGGAGCCAGGAATTCTGACCTCCAAACCCGCCCCCCCCCCCGCTCTGACCACTAGACCCCGCACTCCCCACCCCCTTTTAGATTTTAGTCCCACTGCCTCTTCTATCCACCCACCCCACCTGTCCATCCCTTTGCTGCAGGTTTCTGGGGTGTCAACCCCTGCTCTGCACTCCCCCAGTACAGCCCAAGGCTTTTCCTCCCCCAAACCACACATCCTCTCCCCCTTCGTGCTGGATCATCTGCTTGGCCCCCTGCCCCCTCTCGGGATGCGCTGTGCGATGTGGCTGGGGATTGTGCAATGGCCCAGCACCAGGCAACACAGAACGGACACCACAGGCCCTGCCCGCCTCACCTGAGCTGCTCTCCAAGGTGCATCGAGCCCAGTGCCCTGCACCTTGGCCCTCCTGCCCCACAGGGGTGAGCTGCAGCCCCACCACATTCTGCAGAGGGGAGAAGGGTCAGGCCAGCCAGCCCTTGTAAGATGGGGAAATCACCACCGGGGTCGACGATTATGGGGGCTGTGACATACAGAGAAACGGTTTGTTTGCGCCGAAAGAGGGCAGCAGAGCACACACACACACACACACACACACAATTGCAAACATACACAAACACATGCATGAATCCAGCCACACACACACACACTTGCTAATATACACAAACACCCGCACAAATCCAGCCAACATCAACACAACTGCTAACAGATGCAAACACATGCACAAATCCAGCCACATGAACACACACACTTGCACAGCCACAAACACAACACCCACAGCTGTAATAACACCCCCCACACACAAAACCCTTGCAGAAAACCACACATACACAAACACATGCAGAAATCAATCCATCCATCCATCCACTCACCCACCCACACTCCATCCCCATTCTGTGCACATACCTTGGGTCACTGTGACACTGAATACTTCAGTATGGATGGGGGGGCCCAGCACCATGGCTATTCCCTGCCCCCCAGGGCTCACAGGGGGTGGATTGGGGGCACAGAGGGCACGATCTAGTGCCCAGCCAAGGTGGGATCAGAGGTGGGGATGGGGCCGTAGTTTCTGTACCACCCAGTTCCTGACACAGGTTCCTTCGAGGATTTGCATTTCTTGGTAGTTTTTTTAACCCCATCACCGCTTCCTGCCCAGCCCCCTCCTGCTGTGCAAGATGGTTCGGGGGGATGGGAAGAACCCAGGAGTCCCTGGCTCCCAGTCTCACCTGTGCTAAGGTACGAGACTCCACTCTAGCCCCAGCACTGGGACTGGAACCAAGGAGTCCTGACACCCATCTTCCTTTCCTCTAACCACTAGACCCCACTCCCGCCCTTTTGGGGAGCCAGGACTCTTGGGTTCTGTCCCCAACTCTGGGAGCAGAGTGGGGTCTAGTGGTTAGAGCAGGAGGAGCCAGGACTCCTGGGTTCTACTCTCAGTGCTGCTGTTTGACCCTGGGCCTCAGTTTCTCCTCCCACTTTTTGGGTATGGAGCCTGTAAACTCTCTGGGGCATGGCCTGTCTCTCGCTGTGTCTGGGCAGCGCCTGGCCCAACGGGGGCCTTGATTCTGCCCCGGTCTCTGTAGGTGCTGCTGTTGTACAGATAAATAATCATGGTACTAGAAGCTGTGGCAGTGCGTGAGTGCACCACCATTGCCGTGCAAGGGCTAAATGTGATTCTTATCCTTGTGACACACACACCCCCGTGCACCCTTTCTCCCCCTGGCTCCCTGATTCTCCACCCTGAGCCCCTTGTGCCGCTGCCCTTGTCAACGGCAGCGCAGAAAGCCCTAGTGCCAAAAGAAGATGGCGGGGGGGGGAAGCTTTGCAAAAATCGGTCACAACCAACAGGAAACCAGCCCCAGCAGTTTGTGACTTCACTTCTCAAAATTAGACACACACACACACACACACACACACACACACACAGAGCCCCGCTCAAACCGCCCTCCTTTGCCAATGCACCACCCTCACCTTGTCCAGGGAGGTCTAGGTGGGAGCTCAGTGTGGGAGCGGTGATGGACTGGCACCCTCAAGGTAAGTTCTAGAGATGTTTCCTCCAGGTCTGGCATCTCGGCTCCAACTGGCACTGGGCTTATGCCTGGGCTGTGTTCAGTTCCTCTCTCTGGTGTGCCCCCCGGCTCTACAAACGCCCCCGCCCCCTGCTCTTTCCTTCTGGTACAAAAAATATACTCTTCCTTCGCCCCAGAGAGAGACACCCACGGTGCTGCTCAGCACACGCCTTCCCCCTACCTTCCCCCCATTCCCAGGAGCGTGCAGGAAGGGAGTCATGATTGGGGAGTGCCCGTGTCCCGAGGGGAGGGTATGGGGGGCTTGCCCCCTCCACGGAGCATGGAGGTGCCAGTAGGGAGAGCTGCGCAGGTGTAGTGCCAGAAACTTCTCCCTGTAGACTTTGCTACCTGTAGCAGTTACTGAGACCTGAGGTTGTTCTTATTTGCTGACTTGTCCTAATTGGCTAAAACTTGACAGTGGTGGGGGATGGAAGCATAAATGCTTCATCCTCCAAACGACCCTGCCTGGTGTCCATCTGTATCTATTACCTCGTAATACCCGGATTGTAAACAACAGAGTGAGGTCATTTAAACATCATTTATTTTGCAGTTTCATTTACTGTGCTAACAATGTAGCATCCTGACACCGATACTTCTGCCCATGTGACCTGTGGGTTGGATTCATTTTAGTGGGACATGGGACATGTGGAGGATAATTTAAACTCTTAATTTCCTTAGGGTTTCCCTTTAATATACTTCTATGCTGGTGCGATTTCTGACCATTGCACGTCTATTGTATTTATTACAATAGCACAAGTAAGTCACACAATTGACATAGTCTAAGGGCTTGGCTACACTTGCAAGTTTGAGCGCATTAAAGCAGCCCCGGGTGCCCTAACTCCTGAGGTGTCCACACTGGCAAGGCACATGGAGCACGAGGGCTCTGCAGCTGGAGCGCTCCTGGTAATCCACCTCCATGAGAAGCATAAAGCTTGCTGAGCCCTGCTGAAACGCCCTGGCATCAGTGTGGACGACGTGTTGCATCACTGCACTGTGTTTGGCCTCAGGAAATGTCCCATAATCCCCTGAAGTCAAGTGCCCACTCTGGTCATTGTTTTGAAATCGGCTGCAGGCATGCGGATATCCCCTTTCAAAGCTCTGTTTCTGACAGCCGGCTGCTTATCTGCTCTGGGACAAAGCACCATTAGTGTGGAATGCTGCTGCTGTTGTGTGTGTGTATGGGGGGTGGGGTCTGCGGCTGTCCGAACACACAAGACAGCATGCTGACACACTCTCAGCCCCCCAAACACACTGTTGCTCCCCCCACGTACACACAACACACTCCCTGTCACACTCCACCCCCGCCCCCCATTTGAAAAGCACGTTGCAGCCACTTGCACACTGGGATAGCTACCACAGTGCACTGCTCTCTGTGGCATTGCCAGAGCTGCTAATGTGGCCACTCCAGTGCGCTTGCAGCTGTCAGTGTGAACACACGGCAGCGGTTTCCCTGCTGTGGTTTAACTCCCAGCGCTCTGCAAGTGTAGCCAAGCCCTAAATTTGCCAGACCAACTGAACTCAGTAACTGCCCTCCACCACCACATGCAGGGAGTAGGGGCACCGTGGAGCACACACCACACTTGCTGGCTCAGCCTTGTGCATGGTGGGGTGGCCACCTCCCCATTGATGAGACCTGGTCTCACTGTCTCCATGGAGCTCCAGTCTGCCCTGCTGCCATCCCTGTCTGTGTTGTCTTCTCTAGCAGTTGACTGGAAGGTGAGCACTGGCCGCATGCCATGTAGCCCGCGTTGTCTCAAAGGGCGAAAGCAGGAGGAATGATGCCTTCAGAGCCCACCCAATATTCCATAACATAGTTAAGGAAAATATTTCTCAATGAACTCTCAGTAAAAGATCAGAAGCAGCCAGTGTCCACATCAGTATATGAGCACTGGTATTTTCTTGAAATTTGTCAGACCAACCTAACTAACACCTAACACCCATTTGAAGTTCTTCTTTCACACTGTTGCTCATTCTCAGGTTCTGCCTTTGTCTCCAGACAGATCCATTCTCTTTCAGGACAGCCTTGCTCTTTCTGTCTGTGTCACTCACTGAGGTGTCGGAGTAAACACTCCCCTTCCTTCTATTCTCAGACAAACACTAGTATTAAGTGTTTGCTACTGATGGGTCTAGAAAGCATTTGTCAAGTGGAAGATGCTGTTTCTGGGGGATTGCTCCGAAGATCCAGTACTTTGGGTTCAAATGTCTCCCAGCTTCCTTGGGGAACATAACACCAAGGCATTTGTTGCAATATACAAGAAGGAAGGAGTTTTTCCACCCCAGATGGGACTTGAACCCACAATCTCTGACTGAGGAAGCCAGTGCCTTATCCATTAGGCCACTGGGGCCCTGAAGAGCAATAAAAAGAAGGATGGAAATTCCCTCTCAGGATTGCACATTCCTCACATTCACTCAGAAGCCAAATACCCATTTAATGGCCTTACAGAAACGTCTGCATCCCCTGGCAGCGAGGCAAACTGGGCAGGTGGCTGACAGAGCTGAGCACCCCCTTTCTGCCAGCCATCTTTAGAGAAGAACCCCACCCTAGCGTCACCCCTCCCTCCTTCAGCACCTCCACGGCTGTGGCTCTGAGTGGCAGTAGGATGATTAGGGGGTGAATCCGGGGCTGGAAGGGGGGTAAGGTCGGCCTGTAAGGAGTAACCAGGTGGGGCAGACCCAGGGGGAGGCTGTGGGCTGCTGGTCGGTTGTTGGGATCCGAGCTCTAGATCAAAGCTGCACAGTGACCTGACCCCAGGGTTATAGGGCCGACATAGTGACCCCCTTACTGGCCTCGGTGACCCCCAAACCCTTGTTACTAAGGGCATTGAGGAGTCTCTGTCCCTTAATAACTTCTGGGAGCTCCCCAGCAGGCTGCGGGCGTCAGCCGCCTCCTGCCTCACAGGTTAGACTCTTGGCGCTGTGCCAGCCGGCCCCTCGCTTGGCAGGCCCAGTGTAAGAAGCAGGAGGCCTGGTGCTGGCAGAAGAGGATTTTGATTAATCGACCTCTGTGTGATGGGCACAGGATGCTTCCACTCAGTTGCACAGCTGGGGGGGAGCAGGGGGAGCAGCTAAGGGCGCCGGGTTCCTCCGGTGAGGGTGTGGAGCAGCCGTTCGTTTTCCTGTTCGCACTCCTCTGCGGTGTGAAAATCGGGGAGGGGAGGCAGAAGCCCCACTTCCCTCCCGACATGACACCCAGTGGGGGAAGCCAGGACAACAGGGGGGGACGGCAAGTGGTGGCCAGACTCTCACCGCCAGGGTCTAGTCTAGCTCAGGGTCCAGGTCAACCTCCTCCCCGCGCCACTGGCCCCTAGTCCCCTTCCACCACCATGTCAACCCGGGCACTAGGGCAGGAACAGGGTGAGGCAGCAAGTCAAGCTGAGCAAGGCAGGCAAAAGCGAGTCTTGTGTTCATGGGCCGCTCACAATGACGTCCTTTTTGTGTGCAACTGCTACAAAAATATCTCGGGCAGAGACGCAAGAGGCCAAAATATTACCGCGCAGCTGCCAAAGTAGCTCAGTTGGGAGAGCGTTAGACTGAAAATCTAAAGGTCCCTGGTTCAATCCTAGGCTTTGGCAGGCCCCTTCATCCCTCTTTGCACAGTGGTGGCTGTGATGTTCAGTGTCTTGGAGCAGCTGGGCTTGGAGATGGTGGGTGTTCAGGAAATGCACATTAACAACTGTAGGGTAGCTTGATGGGCAGAGGGTGATTGGAGAAGGGCCCATCTCTCTGGTCCTCCAGGCCGGGGAAGAATGATGGGGTTGGAGTCTTGTTCTTCACATTCGCAGTGCGAGTACATAAGGGGCGGGAGCTCCAACCAGGGAGGGCATTCCTGGTGGCTTTGTGCTCCATGGCACTGGTTAGTGCTATATTAGTGTGTATGGTCCCCAGTTAAGGCATGAAAGGATAGTTCTATGAAGGAACTGGCTCCCTTCTTCTAGACCGCACGGTGTTTGGTGTTGGGGGGGATTTCAATTGTTGCACCGGCCTGAGGACTGCTGGCACTGTTTTCCCGACCGTCAGAGGAAACTCTTCTATGATGAGCACTACCTGGCGCAGGTCTGTAGTGAGGTCGGCTTAGAGGACGTGTTTCTCCACAGTGGAACCAATGGAGGGTGGGCGATAGCCTCCTATTCCTCTGACCCCGAGCTCACACCAGCCGGCAGTGGGGATACACCTTTCTGTGGGGACAGGCCAGGAGTCGCACTGACCGGATTTCCGTGAATGAGAGCACGTCGACAGCCCAGTGCAAGGTGGAGCCAATGGACTGTTCGGATCACACAGCTCTCACCATGTGCTCAATGTGGGCAATTCCCTGACCCAGGGCAGAGGATATTGGAAGCTGAACATCCAGAGCTTGCAAGATAAAAGAGCAGGGGGGCGAGGCCTGGCGGTCTTGGCAGAACAGGAAAGCATCAGAGGGTTCTGTGGTTACCAAGGGGATTGGTGGGAGTCGGTGAGGGAGGAGTTGGCGGCTTTGTTCCAGCGGTCAGGGAAACACCACAACATTAAAGAAACCAACAGTGCAAAGTCCTGCAGTGTCACCTGTGGGATTTCCACAAGAGTATCCAGGCAGGGGAGCCAGTCAGTGTGTGACTGTACGATCGGATCAAGCGACAGCTGCCCGAGTTCCAGGAGATGAGGCTGCAGTTGGCTGATATGAGCGGGAGCATCGAGTGAAGGGAGGAGCTGACTCCCATGACATTTTTGCAGCCTGCAGGGAATGGAAGACAAAGCAGGGGGATGCAGGGACTCAGGGCAGGACCCACGGATCCGGATAGTGCAGGACCACAGTCCCTGGAGGAGGAGAGAGAGTCCCACGAGAGGAAGCTGATGGTGGAAGCAATAAGTGCAGAGTGCAAACCAGCCAAGAGTCACAGGGGTCTAGAAAATGAAATAGCAGCTGGTCCCATGGTGTAATGGGCAGCACTCAGGACTCTGAATCCTGGAATCTGAGTTCAAATCTTAATGGGACCTCGTGACGACACGTTGCTTTTGCTACAAAGCACTGGAGCTCAATGTTGTTTGGATACCTTTTCTCATGTAGAGAGTGAGGTTTTTTCCCTCCTGCTGGGTGACTGATCCCCACTGAGATAGGTCTTTGGTCCGGCTGGTTCAATGGGCTGGCGGCTATAGGTTGGGGTCCTAGAACTTAACAGTCTGGCTAGAGATTCCTGTGGATTGATCATATGGTTGTTTCTTGCTGCTTCACCTGAATGTCCACAACTTTGGTCCCTGCAGGTGCCACACTCTTCCTCTTGCCCACATTGCATTTAAAGGAAGGAGTGTCAGGGCCAGGCTTCCCCAGTCAGGGCTAGGCAGGAGGGAGGCAGAGTCCCAGGCTGGAGCCCAACGCACCTCTCCTCCTCTGGGCAACCTGGGGTGTTGTTCCCCCATGTTCAGGCACCCCTGGAGCCCTGCACTTCACACAGCTCTCCCTGATTTCAGCTGTTAGTGAGGGAGACTCATTGCTAGCGCAGATTGGGCAGTTTTCTTGCATGAAAGACACTGTCCCAAAGCAGGACTAATGCTTAGAGCTGGTTATCAGCGATTTCAGATCTGTTGGTCTGCAGCAAGACTCTCCATTGAATCTTAACCAGCCTCTGTTATTACACAGGGAAGAACAAAAGGGTCAAATGGGGCCTGGAACCCTTAAGAAGAATCCACCCCACCGAGTACAACACTTGTCGCTACCTGCTCTCAACCCCACTGAGAATGTTTTGGGGGTCACTCCTTGGCTTTATCAGCCTAGGGGTCTCGGAGAATCACAATTAACAGGTGCTCCAGTGGTGCAATTGGTTAGCGCACAGTACTTATAGGGCAGTGCTGCGAGGAGCTATGCTGAGGTTGTGAGTTCAAGCTTCACCTGGAGCTCTGGTTTTCATTAGCCAAGTGGTGTCACCCCCCCATTTGGCCTATGGAATGTAGAATTCCAACCCAGGGACACTGAGGAGAGGAGGAGTCAGAAATGCCCCCTTCACTTATTACCTCCTCTCCAGGGCTCAAGTCAGAATCTACAATCCTTTCTGCCCGCCATCATCCCCTGTGCCAGGATCCCTCAAGCAGAGCCTGGAGTCCTGCCCCTGGCGTCTGTACTATTGACAAACACTAAGTGACAGGGACAAAACACTCAAATCCCGCCTGGTGCGAGGAGCCAGGTTTGTTCTTCAGATTCTGTCGTTGGTACATTTCCAACCTGGGAATGTCCCACAACAGCATTTAATGGGAAGCTGGCTGCAGAACAGTTACACGTGCACAGAGCTCCTGTGGAGGAGGGGTGGGAATTAGTAACATTTTGAGGATCGTTGGGAAATGAGCCTTTGCTGACAAGGTTTGTCTTTGTTCATATTTCACCTTCAGGTGTTATGTGAGGGATCTTTAGTATATTTTTGTGAGGTTAATAACTATCTCCTCAACTTTATTAACTCAACTTAAAAATTGGTGTCACTTGATTTTTGCATCTCCCTGTGAAAATTGCAACTGACACGTGTGGCTTTCTACAGGGGGGTCATGATGGGTTAAAGTTGAGGAAATCAGTCTCTGTACTTCTGGGGGAGTGTTGCCTTTTTTACAGCTGCCTCATGGCCAGGCACACTGGGCTGTTAGGCTGCAAAACCCACGGTCCTTGCCAGGGGCCACCTGCTGAATCCCTGGGCGGGACCTGCCCTGCCGTTGCTCGGGTGACTGTAGGTGGAGAAGCTTGCTGTGGGAGCCAATGTAGAGCAGGTGTCAGGGAAGGAGACGGGGTTCACTATTCACATTCTGAAGTGCACAATATTCCAAATTTGGGAATAATGATTCCAAATAGGATTTCATAGACTTAAGGTCAGAGAAGGACCATTATGGATCATCTAGTTCTGAACCTCCTGCAACAATGCCAGGCCACAGAATCTCACACCGCCCACAGATCCTGTAAACCAAACCCCTAACCTATAGTCTGAGTTATTGAAGTCCCTCAAATCGTGGCTTAAAAAGCCCTCAAGGTTCAGGGAATCCACCAGCAAGTGACACGCCCACCCGTGCCCACGCTGCAGAGGAAGGTCAAATGTCCGAGAACAATTCTATAAGAGGAAGGTGAATGCAGAGCTTATGAACACTAGGAGATAGCCCCAGACCTCCAATGGGGGCAGCGTGGAAATTAATAATGGGAAAGATCATTTGCGAAATTAGTCCGATCACTGACAAGATTTGTCTCTGTTTCCTATTATCACCTGTGGTGTTAGTTTTAGAGGAATCAGGACAGATTTTTTAACTATATTAAATAAAACACTATTTTATTTAACCCAAGCCAAAAACTTAGTGTCACTTTATTTTTTCCTCTGTCCTAGCAAGAATGAAATTGAAAAAAAAAAAATTTCGTGACTTTCTGGAAAGTGCAAGGCAAGATTAAATGTGGGGACATTCAGTCCCCCTTTAGTTTGTGGGCTGATGTTTTCTCTCTCACAGGTCGAGTGCCTGCAATTGAAAATAACCAAGAGGGATCTAAGGGCTGGTGGTACGTCTGAGCACATGTAAGTGACAGAGCGACGTCTCTCAGGGTGTGGAAAAAAACCCACACTCCCCAAACACCATAGCAGTTAAGGTGATCCTAAGCCCTGGTTAAAGAGTGCTAAAGAAAAGGAAGAATTGTTCTGTTCCGTGTAGTATTAACAGGGAAGGGAAAACCCTTCCTCTCACTGTTTAACCTCCAAAGTGCTATAGCTCAGGACCACAGCAGCATTTTAAGTGTAGACAGAGTTGAAAACCATAGGCGGCAGTTTGTATAATTTTTGGTGGGGGCCCAAAAATGGTGGTGCCCCCTCCCCGCTCCCCACTCTCCACCAGCCCTGTAAGGCCGATATAAAAATGAAGCTACAACAAACGCGACAGTGCCACAGGATTAACAAGAGGTCAATTAAGAGTGGAAAGTCAGAAGCAGCACTCTGCCTACTCAATATACAGTATTATATTTTGTTTGCATCTGTTGTGATGAAGTGGGAATGTTCTTAAAATATTTTCTCTTGAATACTGTTGTGAGGTGCCTCAGTTTTCCCTCTGCAAAGAAAAATGCCAACTGAAAGGTGTTGGGGACAAAGGGATCAGGTGGCCTCCTTGGTCCCAGAAGAGACAAACAGAGGACCAGAGGAGGGAGTGTCAGTTTTGGAGCATGGCTGGGGAAATTGGGAGAGACCCAGAACTTGGTTTCTGGGCTCCCCACAACCCCTCAAGGATGGACCTGACAGAGGGGTTTCTGTTTTTCTTGTACCAACAAGGCTCTGTTTAAAACTGTGTTTCCACCGTCATCCTAATAAATCCTTCTGTTTTTAACCTGTCCTGGCTGAGAGTCACATCTGACTGCAGAAGTTGGGGTGGCAGCGACCTCGTGGTTTGCCCCAATGAACCAGCCTGGGCAAGACTCACTTTGGAAAGTGCATGACCGTGGAAGGGCATGCTTGAATGCTCTGGGGCCGAGGTCAGACCCAGGAAGGTGTAAAGCTTCTTAGCCCTGGAGACAGTATGCTCCGAGAGAGGAGGCTCCCCCAAAGAGTCCCTGGAGTCCCTGGGCTTTGTATGGAGATGTTCTCAAAGCATCCACAGCATCCCCTTCCACACCGTGCACTTCCAGAAGTCCCGCACAGGGCACTGACAACTATAATTCCCTCCCTAGCCCATCCTCCGGCCATTTGTCTCTTTTCCAGGCATTAGGATGCCACCTGATCTCTCTGTTCTCCAACACCTTCAGTTGCACCTGGCAGGGGAAACTGATTTGGGAGGGAAATGAAAGTAAAAGCTGCCCAAAACCGAGCTTGAGCACCTTCCTGAATTTTGAGGTGTTTCAAATCTGGAAGGCAGGTGCTTCGGGGGTGGGAGAGGGCTGTTGGGCTCCATGGGGGAGCATCGGCAGCAACTGTCTGGAGCTGCATGGAGGCCAGATACGCTGCTCTGAGTGGCAAACAGTAAGTCTAGTTTGGGGGTTGTGAGAAGATGTAGTGGAGTTCCGGGGGGAGGGGGGCAGTCAAGGGACAAGGAGCAGGGGAGTTGGATGGGGCAGAGGTTCGAAGGGAGTTCAGTCAGGGGACAGGCAGCAATTTGGTATAGGCATGGAGTCTTAAGAGGTTTATCAGGGACAGGTAGGGGGTGCGGTCTCTGGGGGGGAAGTTGGGTGGGGGTCTCAGGAGGGGGCAGTTGGGGACAAGAGAAAGGGAGGCTTAGATAGGAGGCTCGAGCGTCCCAAGGGGGCAGTTAGGGGCAGGGGGGTCCTCGGGAGGGGGTAATTGGGGAACAAGGACCAGTGGGGCTTAGATAGGGGGTGGAAGGTTCTGGGGGGCAGTTGGGGCAGGGGTCCCTGGGGCAGGGGGCAATTCAGCGGACAGAGGCCTGGGATTCCAAAGGGCTCTGGGCTGCTAGGCAGCCCCCGCGGGAGCATCCCCAGAGCCCTTTAAATACCCAGCCGAACCGGGCTGGGAGTCAGAGGACTCCTGGGGCTGCCTGCAACCGCAGGAGCCCAGAGCCCCTTTTAAATCCGCAGCCGTGAGCCGGGAATCAGAGGGCTCTGGGCTGCCCTCACGCTGCGGCGGGAGCCCAGAACCCCTTTAAATCACAGCCGCGGCAGGGGATTTAAAGGTCTCTGGGCTGCCTGCCAACCGGGGGGAGCTGAGACCCATTTTAAATCCCCAGCCGCGGCCGGGAATCAAGAGGGCTCTGCGCTGCCCGCTGCGGCGGGGAGCCCAGAGCCCTTTAAATCTCCAGGCCGCGGCTGGGATTTAAAGGGCTCTGTGGCTGCCTGCACCTCGCGTGGGAAGCACAGAGCTTTTAAAATCCTCCAGCCCGCGGCCGGGAATCAGAGGGCTCTGGGCTCCCCCGCACGCAAGCAGGCAGCCCAAGAGCCCTCTGAATCCATTCCCGGCCGCGGCTGGAATTTAAAGGGCTCTGGGCTGCCTGCAAACCGCGGGGAGCCCAGAGCCTTTTAAAAATCCGAGCCGCGCCGGGAATCAGCAGGGCTCTGGGCTCCCCGCCGCGGCGGGCAGCCCAGAGCCTTTTTAAAAAATCCCAGCCTGCGGCCGGGGGAAATCAGAGGGGCCTCTGGGCCTTCCCGGCTGCAGCAGGCAAGCCCAGAGCCCCTCTGATTCCCCCGGCCCAGCGGCTGGGATTATAAAGGGCTTCTTGGGCCTGCCTGCAAACCGCGGGGAGCGCAGAGCCTTTTAAATCCCGAGCCGCAGCTGGGATTTAAAGGGCTTCTGGGCTGCCCTGCAAACGCGGGGAGCCCAGAGCCTTTAAAATCCCAGCCGCAGCCGGAGAATCAGAAGGGCTCTGGGCTGTCTGCTGCGGCGGGCAGACCCCAGACCCTTTTAAATCCCAGCCGCGGCCGGGAATCAGAGGGCTCTGGGCTGCCTGCAACCGCGGGGAGCCCAGAGCCCTTTAAATCTCAGCCGTCGGCAGGGATTTAAAGGGCTCTCTGGGCTGCCTGCAACCGGGGGCGGAGCTGAGAACCCTTTTAAATCCCAGCCGCGGCCGGGAATCAGAGGGCTCTGCGCTGCCTACGCTGCGGCGGGGAGCCCAGAGCCCTTTAAATCTCAGCCCGTCGGCTGGGATTTTAAAGGGCTCTGGGCTGCCTGCACACCCGCGGGGGGAGCACAGAGCTTTTAAAATCCCAGCCGCGGCCGGGAAATCAGAGGGCTCTGGGACTCCCCGCTCCAGCAGCAGGCACCCAAGCCCCTCTGATTCCCGGCCCGCGGCTGGAATTTAAAGGCGCCTCTGGGCATGCCTGCAACCGCGGGGCAGCCCCAGAGCCTTTTAAATAATCCGAGCCGCGGCCGGGAATCAGAGGGCCTCTGGGTCTCCCCGCCCGCGGCGGGCATACCCAGAGCCTTTTAAATCCCAGCCGCGGCCGGGAATCAGAGGGCTCTGGGCCTTGCCCGCTGCAGCAGGCAAGCCCAGAGCCCTCTGATTCCCAGGCCGCGGCTGGGATTTAAAAGGGCTCTGGGCTGCCTTGCAACCGCGGGGAGCGCAGAGCCTTTTTAAAATCCCAGCCCAGCGGCCTGGGATTTAAAGGGCTCTGGGCTAGCCTGCATAACGCGGGGAGCCCAGAGCCTTTTAAATCCCAGCCCGGCAGCCGGGAATCAGAGGGCGTCTGGGCTGTCTGCTGCGGCGGGCGAGCCAGAGCCTTTTAAATCCCAGCCCGCGGCCGGGAATCAGAGGGCTCTGTGCTGCCTGCAAAAAAACCCGCGGGGGAAGCCCAGAGACCCTTGGTTCTAAACACGTCTCAGCCGCGGCTAGGGATTTTCAAGGGCTCTTGGGGGGGGGCCCCTGCCTGCACCCGTCTGGGGAGCACAGAGCTTTTACAAATCCCCAGCCGCGGCCAGGGAATCAGAGGGCTCTGGGCTCCCCCCCGCCGCAGCAGGCAGCCCAGAGCCCGTCTGATTCCCCGGCCGCCGGGCTTGGGGATTTAAAGGGCTCTGGGCTGCCTGCAACCCGTGGGAGCCCAGAGCCCTTTTAAATCCGAGCCGCGTCCGGGAATCAGAGGGCTCTGGGCCTCCCCGCCGCTGCGGGCAGAACCCAGAGCCTTTTAAAATCCCAGCCGCGGCCGGGAATCAGAGGGCTCTGGGCTTTCCCGCTGCAGCAGGCAGCCCAGAGCCCTCTGATTCCCGGCCGCGGCTGGGATTTAAAAAGGGCTCTGGGCTGCCTGCAACCGCGGGGGGGGAGCGCAGAGCCTTTTAAATCCTCAGCCGCGGGGCCGGGGAATCAGAGGGCTCTGGGTCTGCCTGCATATCCGCGGGGAGCCCAGAGCCCTTTAAAATCTCAGCCGCGGCTGGGATTTAAAGGGCTCTGGGCTGCCAGCAAACGCGGGGAGCACAGAGCTTTTAAAATCCCAGCCGCGGCCCGGAATCAGAGGGCTCTGGGCTCCCCAGCCGCAGGCAGGCAGCCCAGAGCCCTCTGATTCCCGTCCAAAGGGCTGGGAATTTAAAGGGCTCTGGGCTGCCTGCAAACCAGCGGGGAGCCCAGAGCCTTTTAAATCCCAGCCGTCAGCCGGGAATCAGAGGGCTCTTGTCTTCCCGCTGCGGCGGGCATCCCAGAGCCCTTTAAAATCCCAGCCGCGGCCCGGGAATCAGAGGGCTCTGGGCTGCCTGCAACCGCGGGGAGCCCAGATCCCTTTAAAAAAATCTCAGCCGCGGCATGGGATTTAAAGGGCTCAGGGCTGCCCCTGCAACCGGGGGGAGCTGAGACCCTTTTAAATCCCAGGCCGCGGCCCGGGAATCAGAGGGCTCTTGGCTTTCCCGCTGCAGCAGGGCGCCCAGAGCCCTCTGATTCCCGGCCGCGGCTGGGATTTAAAGGGCTCTGGGGCTGCCTGCAAACCGCGGGGACGGCAGAGCCTTTTAAAATCCCAGCCGCGGCTGGGATTTAAAGGGCTCTGGGCTGCCTGCAAACGCGGGGAGCCCAGAGCCTTTTAAATCCCAGCCGCAGCCCGGAATCCGAGGGCTCTGGGCTTTCTGCTGCGGCGGTCAGCCCAGAGCCTTTTAAATCCCCAGCCGCGGCCGGGAATCAGAGGGATCATGGGCTGCCTGCAACCGCGGGGAGCCCAGAGCCCTTTAAATCTCAGCCGCGGCTGGGATTTAAAGGGCTCTGGGCTGCCTTGCACCCCGCGGGGAGCACAGAGCTTTTAAAATCCCAGCCGCGGCACGGGAATCAGAGGGCTCTGGGCTCCCCGCCGCAGCAGGCAGCCCAGAGCGCCTCTGATTCCCGGCCGCGGCTGGGATTTAAAGGGCTCTGGGCTGCCTGCAAAGAAAACCATAGCAGGGGAGCCCAGAGCCTTATTAAATCCTAGCCGCGGCCGTGAAATCAGAAGGGCTCTGGGCTCCCCGCCGCGGCGGGCAGCCCAGAGCCTTTTAAATCCCAGCCGCGGCCGGGAATCAGAGGGCTCTGGGCTTCCCGCTGCAGCAGGCATAGCCCAGAGCCCTCTGATATCCCGGGCCGCGGCTGGATTTAAAGGGCTCTGGGCTGCCTGCACACCGCGGGGAGCGCAGAGCTTTTTAAATCCCAGTCCGCGGCCGGGAATCAGAGGGCTCTAGGGCTGCCTGCAACCGCGGGGGACCCAGATCCCATTAAAACTCAGCCGCGGCTGGGATATAAAGGGCTCTGGGCTGCCTGCAAACGCGGGGAGCAACAGAGCTTTTAAAATCCCAGCCGCGGACCGGGGAATCAGAGGGCTCTGGGCTCCCCTGCCGCAGCAGGCAGCCCAGAGCCCTCTGATTCCCGGCCCCCGCGGCTGGCATTTAAAGGGCACTCTGGGCTGCCTTCAAACGCGGGGAGCCCAGAGCCTTTTAAATCCCAGCCTCATCCGGTGAATCAGATGGCTCTGGGCTTCCCGCTGCGGCGGGCAGCCCAGAGCCCCTTTAAATCCCAGCCTCGGCCCGGGAATCAGAGGGCTCCTGGGCTGCCTGCAACCCTGCGGGGAAGCCCAGAGCCCTTTAAAATCTCAGCCGCGGCTGGGATTTAAAGGGCTCTTGGGCTGCCTGCAAACGCGGGGAGCACAGAGCTTTTAAAATCCCAGCCGCGGCCCGGGAATCAGAGGGCTCTGGGCTCACCGCCGCAGCAGTGCAGCCCAGAGCCCTCTGATTCCCGGCCGCGACTGGGATTTAAAGGGCTCTGGGCCGCCTGCAACCGCGGGGAGCCCAGAGCCTTTTAAATCCGAGCCGCGGACTGGGAAATCAGAGGGCTCTGGGCTCCCCGCCGCGGCGGGCAGCCCAGAGCCATTAAATCCCATCCGCGGCCGGAGAATCAAAGGGGCTCTGGGCATCCCGCTGCAGCAGAGCAGCCCAGAGCCCCTCTGATTCCTGGCCGCGGGCTGGGATTTAAAAGGCTCTGGGCTGCCTGCAAACGCGAGGGAGCCCAGAGCCATTTAAATCCCAGCCGCAGCTGTGAAACAGAGAGGCTCTGGGCTGTCTGCTCGCGGCGGGGAGCCCAGAGCCTTTTAAATCCCAGCCGCCGCCGGGAATCAGAGGGCTCTGGGCTGCCTGCGGCGGCGGGCAGCCCAGAGCCTTTTAAATCCCAGCCGCGGCCGGGAATCAGAGGGCTCTGGTCTGGCCTGCGAACCGCCGGGGAGCCCAGAGCCTTTTAAATCTCAGCCGCTGCTAGGGATTTAAAGGCCTGGGCTGCCTGCAACCGCGGGGAGCCCAGAGCCTTTTCATCCCAAGCCGGCAGCCGGGAATCAGAGGGCTCTTGGCTATCCCGCTGCAGCAGGCAGCCCAGAGCCCTCCTGATTCCCGGCCGCGGCTGGGATTTAAAGGGCTCTGGGCAGCCCTGGCGGCGGCGGCAGTGCGGCGGTGGGGCGCTCCAAGCAGGGGGAGAAAAAACATTGGTGGGGCAGAGCCCCTGCTTGGGATTTATTCCATGGGGCAAAAGCCCCATAGCCCCATATAAGTCGGCGCCAATGAGTGAAAACTAAATCTGTCTGGCTTCCACTTTGTGCTGTGGATGCTCAGGTACTGAGAATACAATAATAACAACAACAACAGCACAGTGCTTGCATAGTTGGCAGGATTTGAACCTGCACAGGGAGACCGCAATGGATTTCTAGTCCGAGTCATCTTAAACCACTAACTCAGCCACCACTACTTGACATGCACATATGTCACTACATGATAATTCTGTTCTCGCTGAATTGTCACTTCAAATTGTTTTGCTCAGACCAGCTTCCCCAGCAAACTCCATGGCTGCATTAGTATAAGTGTGTCCTTGGCTGAACAGCGAGAATTCCCTGCCGCTATTTCCCTTCCGGTTGGAACATCATTAGAGATGTGTTTGATTGTTTTTCCTTCCCCACTCTGACAATTCAGACAGTCCCTTTCCTAGTCCAAATCTCCATCACAACGTTCCAATAGCAAGGGGCAGGATTTCTCTGAGGCACTGAGGGCTGGTGAGTTGAATTGAGCCTTGCATTTCACGCTTGATGTTTCCTGTACTAACAACAGCAGCAGAAAGAAAGAGCCCGAGCCAATATCTCCCTGGCAGGGATGGAGGTGCCACGTCCCCTCTGTCTGACCGTCGCCATTGCAGGAGAGAAGGTGTCACTGGAATCGAATGCCCTGGCTCAGACAAGAGACACATAAGATTTTGCTGTTCATGGATCTGTGCAAAGGAAATTTGTGTCTCTGTGTGAAATTGAGGTCGGAAATGAAACGGCCACATTGTGGCCCAGTGCTCTAGGGGAATGTGGGTGAAGGACTCAGGCAGAGAAATGAGTTAACAGGGGGTTTGTATTTATTGCCCTGATTAAAATCAATGGCTAAAAGGAAGCCCACTGTTGTTAGTACTTGTACCTGTGATAGGGACACCCCCAGTGGGTGTCAAGTCCATTTGCCTTCCACCAGGGGCAGTCGATTATTTTATCAAGATACAAATTTCTCTACTGGTCAAGGTATAGTCAAGGTCTAGACTCCAGAGAAAACAATACACTGCCTGATAAGAAGAAGTACATC
>NW_025423072.1:0-113575 GCF_020497125.1 Mauremys mutica
ATTTTAAATGAAGTTTCTTAAACATTTATAAAAAACCTTATTTTCTTTACATTGGCAACAGTACTTTAGTTCTGTATTATAGACTTACAGAAAGAGACTGTCTAAAAACATTTAAAATGTGTTACTGGTATGCAAAACCTGAATTTTAGAGTGAATAAATGAAGAATTGGCACAGCACTTCTGAAAGGTTGCTGACCCCTGTACTAGTCACATACCCAGACCCCACTGCCAGCCCCTCCCCATTGCCTAGTGATGATCCTCAGCTCTAGCGCCCAATCCTCTGTCCCTTGTGATAAGCCACATCGACCCAGGGATCCCTGCGGCCCAGTGTGAATGTGAGGCAAGAAGAATCCATACCATTCTGTTGTGAATCGTAAATATCGCCTGTATAAATCCCCTCAAATTTCCCCACTTTCCTCTTAATGTGGATCTGAATGGTGACATAAAATCTCCCCACATGATGCTTGTCCTCCTTATATTTGGCAAATATATTGCTTGTGCTCCCATTTTCCTCCCTCGGAATTCTGAAATTTTACTGAATATCTAATGCTCATAAAATACTTCCCCCGCTTTTCTCCCCAGGTGTTGTGACTGCAGATCAGGGCTTCTTATCAAACTGAGCGTGTCCCTGTTTCTGACACGCTGCTGCAGGATGGACCACCAAACTGAGATCTGGGCCCTGTTCTGCCAGGCACTGAAGAGCACCCCAGAGTGAGATCAGAACCCACTGTTGTTGCCCCCCCACGGTTAAAACTTGTGAGACCTGGTACCGGAGATCACGGACCCCCTCTGTCCGCAGGCAGCGAACGATCTGCTAGCTTACCCAAAGCGCTGCCACTCCAATGGTGCTTGGCACTATCAAGGACCTCGACTTGAGATTCTGCTTGTCCCGCCGCTGGGTCTGGCAACATGCACTAGACCCCATGACCCCAGAACACGTTCGCAACCACTGGTACTCGGGCACTGCACATGACCCTGACAGGGATCCTGGCCCCTCATGTTTGCCAGATGCTGCAGGGGCCCTAAAACAAAAATCAAGGGGATCCTGTAATGCCGGGAGTATGCAGAGCCCCCGACTGAGATCAGGCTATCCTGTTGTGCAGGGCTCTGCACAGACACTGACCAAGATCAGGGTCCCCATTGTGACAGGTGCTGAACAGACACCAAGGGTATCTCTACCCTGCCGTTAAAAACCCCCAGCTGGCCCATGCCAGGTGACTCAGGCTCACAGGGCTCAGGTGAAGGGGCTGTTTAATTGCAGTGTAGATGTCTGGGCTCGGGCTGGAGCCAGGCTGTAGGACCCTGCGAGGTGAGTGGGTGCCAGACCTTGGGCTGCAGCCCCAGCTGGACCATAGACACCACAATTAAACAGCCCCACAGCCTGAGCCGTGTGAGCCCAAGTCAGCGGGCACAGACCAGCCGCCGGTTGTCTGACTGCAGTGTAAGACATGCCCACAGGGACAGAGAGTCCTTGCCACAAAAAGCTCAAAGGCTAAATAGGCCAATGGTGGGAGGCGACTCTCCATTTTACAGATGGGGAAACTGAAGCTCAGAGAGCTGAAGTAATTTGCTCAAGTTTTCATGGAGAATTTGGGGCAAAAATGGGAACTGAAACCCAGATTGTTTGAATTCTTGCCTCTCCCCTTAACCCCAAACCCAGCGTGTGCGTGTGTACAGCGTTGTTTTGGTCTGTGTTTGCCTTGCATTGGCATCCAAGGGAGGCTGTGGAATATTCCTTCATTGTAGGTTTTTAAGGCCAGGTTTAGAGATACACCAGTCTGGGAATGTCTAGGGATACTTGGTGTTAGGGGGCTTATTCCTTCACCCTCTCACTTCCCTGGTCCTTCTCGCATGAACAGAGATCAGCAGAACCCCAACACCAAAGGCGCAAACCAATCTAAGTTAATGGGGTTCACTTCCAGCACGCATGATTCCAGTTTCCTTCCTTACTGTCCCCCTTCCCAGCTCTGACACCACAGAGCCTTGCCTGTGTCCCATGTCCCTGTTCCCATCCCCTGTTCCCATTTCCCCCTTTAGCAAAAACATGATCCCAATTCCCCCAGTCCCTGTTCCCATTCCCGCCCCCATTACTTCCTGATTGACTGCAGACTATATAGTAAAACCTGAGTTTTGCTTAGCTATTTCTTAACCAGTCATTTTACTGAAATTTAACTATCCAGTCCTAACATATTGTAACATGGTTATTTAACCAATTATATTCCACCACCTTCATTGGTTTACACCCAACAAAATTAATTGTACAGTAGACAGAAACAATCACAGAACCAGACAGAGACCATGCAAATAAACATACAAAACAATACAGAAGTGAGGATTTCACAACTACATTTATACAGACATAAGGGTTTTCCAGCTGTGTCTATTGATAAGTGAGTTCTTGCCAGACAGGACGCTATCAAACCAGGTTTCCTTTTACAACTTCTAGGCTCTTCTCTTTCTCTGGAGGTGATAGAAATATCAGGGCAGGATTGTATTCCTAACAGCCCAATAGCACCTTATTTCAATGTGACTAGTTTGGAATGTGAGGATGTGACCAGACACTTCCCAGCGTATGGCTGCCTAACTACATCTTGGCTGAAGGCCTTAGCCTGTCACAGTACGAGAAGGCCATTCCACAGACAGTGATCTTTGATTCCTTCTTTTATACCTCTATAACTAGCTAAGTGATAAGAATACACCTACATTCTTAAAGTACAGGCCTTTGCAGACAGGCCTGACTAGCTCTAGCCTAACACTCCACCCCCTTCTTTTTTTTTTTCTTTTGGGATCCTCCTGCCCAGGTACCCCTGGAAAAGCACAGGACAGAGGGCGACACATCTCCTGGTCGGGCCAGGCATCAAGGTGGAAGGTGTCGATATTCCATTTGTCCCACTGCCCCTTGTGTAGTACCGTGCCCTGCACCTTCTCTCCTACGGGCATACCACACCTAGTCCAATTAGTGTCCCAGACTTCCCATTATATTGGGCCCGGGTTGTCTTGCACACTGCGGGGTGGGAAGGGCTTACTACATTACTTATAGGTTATCTGCATATGCAGCGTAACACAAGTATTGTTAACAATATACAATGCACAGCAACACCGAGTCCTGACCACTGCAGTATGGTCCCACGTCCGAGCCACGACCGAAACACTGCCTCTCCTCCTTCGACAGGGTCAAGATCTTAATGTGTCCAGTTGCTGGCTGCCCCTGCAGGTTTTACGTGCTTTTTGTCCATATTCTAATTCCATTGAATATCCACAGAGAAATGGGTTATTGTCCAAGCCAACGTAACCACTTGGTATGGAATCAGGCGGTATGCCCTGGTTCAATTATTCACAGCAATAAGATTTACAGATCCATTTCTGCACCAAAGTCCAGATAGCAGCATATAGATGTGTGTAGTTTGGTTAGGGCTGGTGTAATTGTGCCCCCAGAAATATGTACATTTCCAGCAAAACCCCTCATACACAGTACACCCAGTTGTCCACCCCTTGCCATAGGCCATTGATCCTGCTCCTGCATAGTCATAGGAGAGGGGCACAGCCAAACATTTCCTTTGATGTGCACCATTTTTTACACCTCTCCATTGATTCCCAGTGAGCTCCTCCCCTGCTCATTATTCCCATAGGGCTTGTAGGGCCCACCTTAGTTGCCGTTCTATTTCCAGGCACCATAGTAGCCATTACACAGGTGCTGGCCTCCCAGTTGAGCATTTTGCATTCCCATACACATCTTTCTCTCCCCCCAGGTCAGCCTTTTGAAGCCATCCCCCACCCACATCATGCTAGCAGCAAGACCAACACCACAGACAAACACCACACAACATAGATCCATTGTATTCTGGGTTATTCTTCCGCTGGCGCCAGCACGGTTGTAGAGTGTCTGAAAAACAAAAGAAACAATTTCCACCACCCTGGTGGGGTCAGATTATTTCTTAATAATAATACCAATTCCTTTTACAAATTTCCTTGCTAATTGCAGGAAAAACAGAAGAATTACCTTCAGGCTGTCCTTATTTTGTTCAATAGTCAGGCTAGTGAATTACCCCACTCACTGATCATTTATGAAATGTATGAGGTGGCGTGCCTCAGTTTCCCACAGCTTCAGATTTCTGCTGTGTGTACACACATACTCTCTCTCTCTCTCTCCTTAGGGTTAACCTGTCCCCCTTATTTTCAGGCTTGACTTTTTTTTCACCTCCCTTTTCTGGAGGGCCATAATCTAAGTCTTCTAGTAGCTTGTTTGCTGACCAGATGCATTCATTATTCTCAGGTTCTTTGTGCTGCAAATGGCAGTTTCCTCCTTCCCCCATCAGCTGGGTAATTTGCATCCACACAGAGTCTTTCTTGGCTTACCTCTGGATTCAAAGCTATCAGCAGCTCAGAGACTGTTTCAAAAGGGACACATTTCACTTCCACCAGGGTTCTTATTACTGTTCACTTTCATCTTCTGCTCCAAAACACTGCTCAAAAGATCTGAAAAAGAAAGCACAATCTACTATGCTCCTTTTGGAGCCCTAACAGGATTTTAATTAAGTACCATGTTTTGTTTGCATTTCTTTTACCCTTTTTCCAATATACACGGCACCCCTCACCACTTGCTAGTCACATTCCCAGACCCCACTGCCAGGGACTTTCTGACTCCAGCCCCACTCCTTTCCCCTGTGAAAAGACATCACCCAGGGCTCCTTGCTGACCATGTGAGTGTGGGGCAAGAAGAATCCGTCCCATTCTGTTGTTGATTCAATATCCTTGTATAATCCCCTCCAATTTCCCATCTTTTCTCTTCAACTGTTAAATGGTGACACAAAATCTCCCAGATGTTGGTGCTTCTCTCTTATATTGGCAAATATTTAGTTTGTGCCCCATTTTCTCCTTAGTTCTGAAATACTGAGATCTAATGCTCAAAAATCTTCCCGCTTTTCTCCCCAATGTGTGACTGAGATCAGGGCTCCTATCGTACTGAGCGTGGCCCTGTTCTGGCAGCTGCTGCAGAGACCCCAACTGAGATCTGGGCCCTGTTCTGCCAGGCGCTGAAGAGACCCCAGGTGAGATCAGACCCCACTGTTGTGCCAGGTAAAAGTGAGACCTGGACCGAGATCACGGCCCCCCTTGTGCCAGGCAACGCACCACTGCAACCCAAACCACTGCCTCTATTGTGCTGGGCACTTCAGAGACCTCAACTGAGATCTGTGTCCCCGTTGGGTCTGGCACTGCACTGACCCCGACCCAGATCACGTTGCACCACTGTACTGGCTGAAGGCCTTAGCCTGTCACAGTAAGAGAAGGCCATTCCACAGACAGTGATCTTTGATTCCTTCTTTTATACCTCTATAACTAGCTAAGTGATAAGAATACACCTACATTCTTAAAGTACAGGCCTTTGCAGACAGGCCTGAATATCTATATCCTAACACTTGGTTCTGCCTCAGCACAGGGGGCTGGAGTAGACGACCTCTCAAGATCCCTTCCAGGCCTACAATGAAATAATTCTCTTTTGTGTGTGTCCTGTTCTACGCTGAGCTGTTTTGCATGGGGCCATTTGGAACTGGGATTGCCCCATGTTGTGTTGCATAGTTTTATGGTGCTTTGTTTTGCCTCAGCTTGTGTGGGTCTTTGTTGTGTTGGATTGAGTGGACCTATTTTGCATTGTGTACTTTTGTCCTAAGGTGTGTTAGTTTGCTTTGCGTTGCTTTCTTCTCCTTAGTATTGTGTCATTTTATGCTGTGCAGTGTAGTTTTTTTGTTGTTGTTTTTTGAATGGCCTGACACCACGTTTTTATTTGGTTTCATCTTGTTGTTTTATATGTATCTATATTGCATAACATCATAGAAATGTAGAGCTGGACAGGACCTCAAGATGTTGTCATGTCCAGCTCTCTCTGCCAAGGCAGGACCAAGTATATGTAGATTGTCTCTGACAGAGCTTTGTCCTACTTGTTCTTAAAAACTTCCAGGGACAGAGACTCTCCAGCTCCCCTTGTAAGACTATTCCCGAGCTGACCTGCCTTAGCTCTGGGGACACCCACACAGACTGTAGTGGTGAGCAGCTCTGGAGAGAGAGGAGACCCCAGTGAGTGGCAGCTGGGTAAAGAGACTAAAGTTGGGAGGAGAAACATTGACGTGTCCAAGGTCACCCAGGCTGTCCGTGACCGAGCTAGAAATAGGTTCTAGTGCCACCGTACTGCTGTTTCTGAAGGTCTCTGCCACCCTGGTGTTTTAGGCACTGGTGCAAACCCTTAGTACAGACAGAATTTACACTAGTGCACTCTGGTACTGGTGCACCATGTCCCTGTTTGAAGGCTTGCAGGGGATAGGGGAGGGGGGCAGTGACCTCCCAGAGGCCTGGGGCTGGCTGAACAGTGCAGCTGGTAAGGGAGGGGCAGCAGTGAGTGCTGCAGGTATGAGCCAGGAGCACAGCCCCACAGGGCTGGACACTGACTTCTCCTGACCCAGGACACCCACCCCCAGCTGTGTGTAGGGACCGCAGCTGAGCTGCCCTGCCCAGACAGCCTGTGCATCCATGGACAAACCACCTCTTCCTGCAGCCTAATACAGTGGGGTCTGGGGAACTTTCCAAGCTGCGGGTGATGTGGCTCTGGCGTTACCGGGGTCTGTTCCTGGCTCTGTCCCTGACCTGCTTGGTGTCCTGGGGGAAGTCACAGCTCCTCTCTGTTTTCCTCCTCCCCATTGTCTACTTGGATCGTGATCTCTTTGGGGCAAGGACTGTCCCTCTCTGTCTGTGCAGTGCCCAGCAGAATGGGGGTGCTGATCTCAGTCAGGTTCTCTGCCATGTGCTGCACGATGGGGCCCTGATCTCCATCAGTGTCTGTGCAATGCAAGGCACAGTTGATAGACTCACAAACTTTAAGGGCAGAAGGTAGAGGTGTATTTCAGATGAGGTCTCATCAGTGCCTTGTATAACAGTACTAGCCCTTTCATGTGTCTGCTGGAAATACCTCACCTAATGTATCCTAGGACTGCATTAACCTATTTCACGTCCGCATCACGTTGACAGCTCATAATTATCCTGTGATCAACCAATACAGCCAGGTCTTTCTCCTCCTCTGTCAGTTCCAGTTGATAAATCCCCAGCGTATTGCAAAATTATGCACTTGGGGACTAACAACTAGAATTTGTGCACTATTAATTTTCATCCCATTTCTATTACTCCAACTTTCAAGGACATGCAGATTTTCATGTATGATTTTCCTGTCCTCCTCCATATTGGGAATCCCTCCCGGCTCTGTGTCCCACTCCCACTTCTTGTGCCAAGATCACTAATAAAAGGGTTGAATAAGATTGGTCCCAAGACTGATCTGAGGAACTGCACTAGTAACTCCCTCCAGCCTGACAACTCACCCTTCAATATGACCCCCTTGTAGACTCCCCTTTAACTAATCCTTTATTGACCTTTTGGTTCTCATATTAATCCCCATCTTCTCCAATTTAACGAATAGTTTCCCATGTGGAACTGTATCAAAAGCCTTACTGACGTCCAGATCAGGTTTTGTACCTTTTGTAACACCATGTTTTATTTATTTATAGTGCTGAAGGCTGGGAGGAAGTGTTAGCAGTAGGCTGAGAATGGCCATGTGGAGGTGAGGGAGGGAATGGCAGACAGTGGGGAGTCAGGAGGATGCGGCATTGGAGGTGTATCTGGGATTGTGTTTTGTAGGAGTCCATGTCTCTGCTCCCTGTGGCCATGGCTTGTTCCGTACCAAAGCAGTATGTCAGCAGAGCAGACGCACACACCGTAGCTCTGCCTGGAACACGCAGCGTTCACTGCCAGATGGGCTGTGCGATTTTTCAGGGACCCAGCTTGATATGCCTGGCTGGGGTGGGTTCAGTTGGGCAGGGGTCTGGGGCTCTGATAGTTTGCGATGTTCCTTTTTGCATAGTCAGTTCTTTCCAGTTATTGTTTTACCCCCACCTTTGCCCTAGGCTGCTCCCTTCGTAACTTGCTTCGGTTATTTCACTTCCAGTTTTTAAATGGGATCTAAGAATTGCAAAGCTGAATGAAAGATGAACAAACAGAACCATTTGAATGTTGGCCCAGAGCTGGTAGAACGGTACGTAGTGCGGTCGGCTGTAATGACCGGGTTCCCTACAGCGTTTTCTGGTGGGGCGGATAAAGCAACGTCAAAGAGCCAAATGCGCGTTTGAGGGCGAAAGGGCTCGTCAGGTGTTTGCTCTCTAAGGAACATGTCACCAGCCAGGGCCTGCAGTCTGTCAGGAGAGGTGCGCTGGGGTGTATTTAGGAATCTGAAAATAAAAGGTGAAGACGGCTGGGTCACAATATCCAATGAAATCTTGCAAACAATTATACAAATGGCCCCTACTGCTGTTAAAACAACATGGTATTAATACTGATTCAAAACTGACATTAAAATTAGGAGAGAAACGCATGAGAAATGAACTGACACCTACTTACCATTTCTTAATGCCTAAAATGTTGACACTCCCTCACAGCATCTTTTTTTCAAAGCGATGCACAGCACACAGTCAAGTTAATGAATGAAATCACATCCATTATTGACTGCTTTGTGCTGCATGAGCATCTGATTAAGCACCTAATTACAACTGTACCACTGTAAGTGGAAATGCATCAACCCAGCTTAGCTCCAAGGTGTTTAGATGGGAATGAAAAGTTTCTAAATTAAATACATGGCAGAATGGTTAATGGGGAAAATACACAGAAGTGCCTCTACCCCGTCCTGTTGACTTCTTCTCCCAACCCTCCATGAGTTCTGGCCTCTTGGTCAACTCAGCTCCCAGTCCCACATCAGCTGTGCCCAGTGCTGAGCTGCAGCCGGTTTGCACCGGTTCGCGGGAACCAGTTGTTAAATTTAGAAGCCCTTTTAGAACCGGTTGTCACACGTGGGACAACCGGTTCTAAAAGGGCTTCTAAATTTAACAAGCGCTCCCTGCTGCGGCCTCAGCTCACCTCAGCTCTGCCTCCACCGCCTCCCATGAATGCTGCTCCCTGCTTCTCCTCCCCCCTGCTCCCGCGAATCAGCTGTGAGCATGGGAGGGCTGAGAATCAAGCAGGCTTCCTGCTCAGGCCCAGGAAGACGACGCCGAGGTAGGGGTAGAGGGAACGAGGAGGGCCGTGCGCCCCGGCCGGTCTCCATCCGCGTCCCTCCCCGGCCCCGCGTTCCCGGCCGCAACCCCCCCCCGGCCCCTGCCCCCCAGCCCCGGCCGCGCGACTCCTGGCCCGGCCACCCGGCTCCGGTAGTGCGGGTCTGGGCCCTGCGGCGGCGGCAACCCCACCTACCCGGATGCCCGGCTCCGGACACTGCCTGGCCCCGTGGCTCCAGTTGCCTGGCTCCTGCTGTTTTGCCACGCGGCCGGGCTCCGGCAGTGCGGGTCCGGGCGTGGCGGCAGCCCCAGCTGTGCCCGGCTCCAGCTCCGGCTGAGTGGCTCTGGCCGCGGCCCTCCCTGGCTCTGGCTGGCTAGCCGCCTGGCTCCGGTCACCCGGCTCCCACCACATCCGCCGGCTCCGGCCGCGCGACTCCTGCCCCGACCCTGCGTCCCCAGGCTTCCGGCTCCAGCCGCAGCCAGATTGTAGCGCCGCCAGCCACGTCCAGGCAGCGTGGTAAGGGGGCAGGGACGGGGTGTTGGAGAGAGGGCAGGGTAGTTCGGGGGTGGAGGGGGTGGATAGGGGTTGGGGGGTCAGAGGGCAGGGAACAGGGGGATTGAATAGGGGCAAGGGTCCTGGTGGGGCAGACAGAAAGGATCAGGGGTTGGATGGGGCGGTGGGAGGCAGTCAGGGGCAAGGGATCCAGGGGCAGTCAGGGGACAAAGAGAAGGGGAGTGGATGGGGCAGGGGTCCCTGGGGTGGGGGGGGGGGCGTCAAGGAACGCAGGGGGTTGGATGGGGCAGGAGTACTGTGGGGGGGTGGGCCATGACCCCTCCTGGGGTGAGAAGGGAACCGGTTCTTATGATTTTGGCAGCTCATCACTGGCTGTGCCCTCTCCCAACCTAACCCATTTCTACTGCAATTCTTCACCCTCCTCATCCAGGCAGGGGGTTGGCGCTGCAGCCCCTAAGGTACCTGCGTTAATCACTGTCTCTCATACTGGGGCTATTTAGATTTCAGGGAACGATTTCTCAGAATTACTGACTCTGGGAGGTGGGAGAGAGGAGAGGCTGAGAGAGTGTTTGCTCTTACGGCCACGTTCAACTCCGGTAGCCTCCATGTTACCTCATCCTCCACCCTCCCCCATGTGTCTCTGCTCATGTCAGTGTCACCTGATCATAATGCCACTGGCTTCAGCAGAGCTCCCAGACAGGAGCTACATCACGAGGGGGTTACAGTACTGAGAGTGAAATACATCACAGGGAGGGTGTGATTCTCCTGAAGTGAAACATTCCAGTCTAGGAAGTGAAAGAATTCAAGTACTTCATTACTTAAAATTACACTTGACAGGATTGGTTTTTTTATGAATAAATTGCAGTAAATGTTAATTTCACTGTACACACACACACAGATGAAAAAATATTTATATAGGTAATATACAGAAATGCTTCTGGAGAAAGTGGAGTTTGATTTAAGGATATTTACACTGTATATTTTGGGTGTGACATTGACAATTTCTCTTTGAACAGTTATATGATTTGGCTTTCGGACTCTCAATAGTTACTGTTATTAAATAATTGTTGTCTGACGACCCCCATAACTTCCCACAGCTCTGAACATTAAAATTGTAAACATTGAAAAAATGGCTTAAAAATAAATATCGCTATCTATTGAAATTAAAAGAAAGAAATAGACACAATGAATTTTGTCAAACCCACTTAACAGCAATTGCAATATGCTAGGGGATGGAAATTCACAACTAAGGCCCCCAACCTTAATTCTGCCCTGTAGTGACACCAGGCAATTGCCGTAGGGCTACGAATTAGGCATTTTAGTGTATATCGTTCCAGATTACAAATCGGTATGATCTAAAGACACACGAGATCTTTTCCTCAGGATATCACCGTCACTGGGTTGTTTCTCTTATTGGTAATTCCCAGATTAATAATGTTTTATCAGCTATGAAGTGGCCATTTCAGATTTCTGGGGAGTGTGTTATTTTGCACTAGGGGCCAGGTCCTTGGAGAGACAGAACATTTGGGGGGCACAGGCCCTCCCACTCCACTGCGTCCCAGCCCGGGGCCCTAGCAGCAGCAGGAGACCTGCTGCATAGTCAGTGGGGATCCTGGACGCAACACACCGACGTAGGCTCTGGTAGTGCTGCAGCCAGACTGGGGTCGGCTGCCCCCGGGCTATTTCCACACTCCCCCTCGGGCCCAAACTGGGTCTTGGTGTTGGCCTCTGGGGGATCAAGGAGCATGGGTTTTTCGGGGCAGGGGTTGATCAGCAGGCCTGGCAACTCCTCCGGATTGCGGGCGCAGGGCCAGTCTGGGCGGCCGCCTTGGGCTGCGGGGGTTTCCCAGTCATGGGCTCCACTAGGGACGTCTGTTCTCTTCGGCGGCTGGGCTCCTAGTGAGCGCTGAGGGCTGGCCTTTATAGTTCTGGGTCGCCGCCTGACCCTCTGAGGGGCGGGCTCAGCGCTCCCTAGCTCTGCCCACTCCAGCCTCCGGATGGGCTCTTCCCCCTCTGGGGCGGCGGGGAGCCACACCGCCTCACTACATTTCTGTGTGGGGTTTTTTATCCCCTTCCTGCCATGTGATCTGAGCTGTAAACTCAGCTACTGGGAAGTCAAGAGCACAACAACAGTCTTGTGTCTTCTTTAACATCCCGTAATGGTCCATCTGGTGTCGATGGACTTTTCCTCCCAGGCAGGGTGTAATGGATTCTGTTGCCAATCAGCACTTCACATAGGTAAAGTCTCTCTCCTCTGGTGATTTACAGAGCCACAGAGGCTCACAATACAACTAGTCAGATATTATCCCAGGCAGCAACTCACGAGCATTCAATGAAGTCTAAACACATTCTTATAATTCTAATACCTGTTTTAACAATACTAACACAGGTGAGTCAGACTGATTCCAGCTGTGTGTTTGTTCATATTCAGTGAAGACATGGGGGCTTTTGCAAGAGCTAACACCTCATCTGCCAGTGTCACAGGCAGGCTGGACAGGGATGGTGTCTCTAGCCTCTGTTTGCCAGAAGCTGGGAATGGGTGACAGGGGATGGATCAGTTGATGATTCCCTGTTCTGTTCATTCTCTCTGGGGCACCTGGCATTAGCCACTGAGCTAGACGGACCATTGGTCTGAGGCAGTGGGCTCTTCTTATGTTCACAGTCTGTATGAGGCTGTGGGACTCGCTGGGGAGCCACAGAAAGAAACAAGATGTGCTGAGGCAAGAAGGCCCCGTCTCAGAGCCCCCGGGGTCACGCTTCCCAAAGGCTAAAACTAGGCCCAGCCCATGAAGGGGGCACTGCCAGGAGAGACTGTATAAAGGCTGGAGCATCAAACAGCTTTGTAAACCTGAGAGAGCTGCCTTGGGGACAGTGACAGGGAGAATCCCCAGAGTGACTCCTTTGATTCTGCTCTTCTCTGGCCTCTGATTGATAGAATCATAGAACTGGAAGGGACCTTGAGAGGTAGCTAGTCCAGTCCCCTGCCTTCAAGGGAGGACTAAGTATTATCTAGACCATCCCTGACAGGTGTTTGTCCAGCCTGCTCTTAAAAATCCCCAATGATGGAGATTCCAGAACCCCCCTAGGCAATTTATTCCAGTGCTTAACAACTCTGACAGTTAGGAAGGTTTTTTTTTCCTAATCTCCATCCTAAACCGCCCTTGCTGCAATTTAAGCCCGTTGCTTCTTATCCTATCCTCAGAGGTTAAAAATGAACAATTTTTCTCCTGCATCTTTGTAACAACCTTTTATGTACTTGAAAACTCTGATCATGTCCCTTCTCCGTCTTCTCTTCTCCAGAGTAAACAAACACAATGTTTTCAATCTTCCCCCATAGGTCATGTTTTCTAGATCTTTGATTTTTTTTTTTTTTTGCTCTTCTCTGGACTTTCTCCAATTTGTCCACATCTTTCCTGAAATGTGGCACCCACAACTGGATACAGAACTCCAGTTGTGGCCTAATTAGTGCGAAGTAGAGCAGAAGAATGACTTCTCGTGTCTTGCTTACGGTACTCCTGCTAATACATCCCAGAATGTTTTCTTTTTTTGCAACAGGGTTACACTGTTGACATATTTGGCTTGTGATCCACTGTGACCCCCAGATCCCTTTCCACAGCACTCCTTCCTAGGCAGTCATTTCCCATTTTGTATGTGTGCAACTGATTGTTCCTTCCTAAGCGGTGCACTTTGCATTTGTCCTTATTGAATTTCATCCTATTTACTTCAGACCATTTCTCCAGATAATTTTGAATTTTAATCCTATCCTCCAAAGCACTTGCAACCCCTCCCAGCTTGGTATCATCCGCAAACTTGATAAGTGTAACACAGACTCTGCTACTGCGCGGGTTTCACCCTGTGTCAGAGGGTTACACCCTGGTGGGAGGGGGCTAGGCCTGTACTGGGATAAGGTCACTCTGTGCTTCACAGAGTGGCAGAACCTAGAATGTCCATTAGCAGGGGAAAATCCTGGGGGGAATTGGCTTGTGGAATGGACAAAAACCCCGTCTGAATTCTTTCACATTGCCCTTCTCGCCCTGGCAGGCTACAGAATAACATCCACATTTGCTGCAGATTATCCCAGGGGGAAGGAAATGGCTGCAATGGAGCTGGCTCCGGTAAGGGATTCTCAGGGAGCTGGTGGTGGATTTTGCTTGGAGGGAGAGGAACAGTAAAGGTATAGGAGGGTGGCAGCTGCTAGATGTGGTGGGAGGCAGGAAATAACAGGATGTGATAAACTTGCTGAGACTTGTGTAATCTAGGGTGTGATGGGTTGTTACCCCCAGGGGGAAGTCTGGGGGCAGGTTCTGGGAACCGCTGTGCCCTCTAACCCTCAAGCTGGGCTGGCCCTTCTCTCCCTGCTTTGCTAGAGATTCAGCCAGCTTCTCCCGTCCCTGTTATCACCCAACACGACAGCAGGTGGCGCCATACACCCATCTAAGCTACCTGAGTGCTTTACCTAAGCCACTCAAGGACAGATAGACGACAGCAGCCAATTTCCCAGCTCCCCAACCTTGCACACTTGCTGTAGTATACATTCAGAATTGTATCATCTTATAGTGCACAGAGATCTCTATAATGTCAGCTCATTAATATAAATTTGCCTTCCCCTTGGTACGGGAAACATGTGCACAATAAGCTTGTGTACACCAAGCTCAGATTTTCCCCAGACACTTCACTCAAAATACTTAACACTGGTTAAGATAAAACATAAAACGAGTTTATTAACTGCAGAAAGACAGATTTTAAGTGATTTTTGTTAGAAGAATAGAGGAGCAGGTTGACCCGGAAGCGGATACAAGTACAGCCTTCTTTATTGCGATGCTTGTTCCCCTCGACCCAATTGTCGAGTAAGCACTGGATTAGTTACATCACACTCCTTTTATCTAACTTAGTATGTACACGCCTACATCCATTACAACACCCCCAAAACCCTTATTAAGTAATAGAAACACCCATACTATTAGTATACCCACCCCTATCTGTTAGTCACAGGATTATGCATGTTATACAGACATTTTTACCTTGAAAATACAGTACTTTGTATTAATGTGTTGCTACAAATTTCCTTAATCCGCAGTTCTCAGGGGAGGGAGGAAGAGGCCATAAGCCAGGGCTTGTTTATGTAGCTGGGAAAGGAAGGGAGGGGGAAGGTAACATTTCTTTTACCTTCTTTCACACAAAGGACATTCATTCCGACAACTACATTTCTCATGCAGCTGCATCCTTATCCATTCTTACAAGCAACAGGGAAAGGAAACATATGGCAGCTTATTTATTAAGCAAAGAATTCCTGCCTGCTTATGCCTTTGTCCTCTAATCCTATGTCTGCACATTAGCAGTTCCCTGCTCTTTTACTTAAGCATAACATGTCCCAACAATTCTAAGTGGTAGCAAACAGATCAAAGCAGATTACTTAGCAAATAACCAAAACCTCAAACTAAGCCTAACATACTAGATGGATAGAATCTGAATTAGCAGTTTCTCACCCTGACTGATGTTACAAGCAGTCCCCCAAGTTTCCATACACAAACTAGAAATCCCTTTACCCTGGGAGCAGCACTTCCCCCACTTCAGTCTTTCTTCCTCAGGTGTTTTCAGGAGTTCTCTTGTGTGCGGAATGAGACCAAGAGATGATGTCACACCCCACCTTATGTAGCTTTTCCATATGTCGGGAACCATTTGTTCCAAACTCAATTCCCAGTCCAGTTTGTGGAAAAATAGAGGTAACAAAATGGAGTTTAGTGTTATGTGGTCTGGTCACAGGCCCTACCATGGCCTGCTGAGTCATAGTAGCCATGACTCATAGGCTGGCTGAAACATTCACAGGAGGGCTAAGCTCTTCCACGGTCCATTGTCTTTGTTGATGAGCCATCAGCTCTGTCTGGCTTCTTCATTGTTCTACCTGAAAGGCTCGTTGTGGGTGTTACCCAGAGTAAGCACCTTTGAAATACAGATACATAGTTGTAGAGGAGTCGGACTCACCCCTGCGGCGCCTCCTGCTGGTGACTTCCGGGAATTAGCTCAATTTCCAGCCCGGAGCACCCTCTGCAGGCCAGTGATCCGCCTGTCCTCTGGCCACGAGTCCCTCCCTGGACCCCAGTGCCTCTGGTAACTGGGTCTCCCCCTCCCAGGGGAACCCCTGCCCCACTATCCCCACTTTGCCTCAGTATTGGCTACTGCCCAGTCTCCATCTAGCCCCTGTTCACTGGGGCAGACTGCAGTATCAGCCACTCATCACAGGCAAAGGGGTTTGGACCTGCTGCCTTTGCCTATCCATGGGCTGCCCCTTGCTACCCCCAGGACCTCTTGGCCTAATGCTTTCCAGGCAGGAGCTCCCCAGCTCCTCTGCCTTTCCCCAGCCCTGCTCCACTCCAAGTCCCTTGTCTAGCTCCATGCAGCCAGGTCCATCTCCCTCTATAGCCAGAGAGAGACTGAGTGGGCTCCTGGCTCACTGCCTCTTATAGGGGCCAGCTGGGCCTGATTGGGACCTGGCCACAGCTGAGCCTGCTTTCTCCCAATCAGCCCAGGCTTCTTGCCCCAGCCCCAGCCCTCTCCTGGCCTGTTTTAAGCCCCGAAGGGCAGGAGCAGGGGACCACCCTGAGACAATAGTCAATATTCATAACTGCAGAGATAAACATGCTCTGCGCACACAAATAGGAGAATCCTATTCAGCAAATCATAACGTTTCCAGTGACACTGCACATGACACATCTTGCACATAAAGAACAGGATGACTTGTGGCACCTTAGAGACTAACAAATGTATTTGAGTATAAGCTTTCGTGGGCTACAGCCCACTTCTTCGGATGCATAGAACGGAACATATATTGAGGAGAGAGAGAGATATATACACACACACACATACAGAGAGCATGAAAAGGTGGGAGTTGTCTTACCAACTCTGAGAGGCCACCTAAGTAAGAGAAAAGAACTTGTGAAGTGATAATCAAGATAGCCCAGTACAGACTCTGAAACCCTGTCATCTTGCACATAATGCATCATAATTATGACCTAATCCTATTATAATTGTACTGTTGCCGGCAGAGAGAGGGCCCGAGGGGGCAACAGCGGGGTTCATTGCCTGGTGTGGTTCGCACCAATGAACACACCAGGGTGGAGAAGCAGACAAAGTTTATTTGAGATCTCAAAGCGGTGCAAGGAGACTGGCACGTCTCAAATCAAGCGCCCAGATACAAGCCGCTTTCCCTTATACTCAAGTCGTTTGCTTCAGCTTAGTTTTTCCCCCCCTTTCTTCCCCCCTCCCCCCTTTCCTTCCTCCCCCCTGTAGCAGCTACAGTAAGCAACCTTGGCCGCTGCAAGGGTAGCTTGTTAGCAAATTTTCCCAGACCTGTTATCTTGTCCTTCACAGAGGCATGTAGGCTTCCCTTATCACTACCGCTTCAGACTGCCTTGAGCTGTTAGCTGACTGTTACACATTTTGTTTTGCAGCTACTTAGGTTGGTTAAAGTTCATCATGGAGGAGCCTTGGTTCACTTAGGCCTAGAGCAGGGGGGCTTCATCGACACTCGTGGTCTTCCACCCCCCCGAGTTACCTAGAGTTATGTCTAGTGACACCAACATGTGTGTGTGTGAATGTGTGTGTGTATAGGTATTAGGTATAATGTGTGTGTATAAGGATTAAAATATTAGTTATTGGTCATAAATCAAATTATCATAATAAATGTGGCATCTTTGTCTTGCCTCCTGAAAAGATCCCGTGTAGTTTTGTCTGTACAACAAAACAGTACCCACTGTGTACAGGTGTTTGATCCTGCTCAAGTAGTCCCCATTGTATAACACTAGCGTTCAGAGGTTCCTATTGCACACAGTTCCTGGGGTAAGCTTTGTGTCTTTGTGCATTCCTTCAATAAGCCACTAACATTGTCTGGCCTCCTCCAACAGAGCACCTTTGAAATACAGAGACATGGTTAATATTTCTAGCCTCAGGTACAAATGTCACATGCATACAGGTTGGATTAACACAGTCAATAGGTCTTAAGTTTTGCAATGATACCTCACATCAGCCATCTTGCATAAAGTATATATTAGCTATGTCATATCCAGATCATAAGCATATTTTCATAAAGACTGTAGAGTATAATGTATGTTTGCTGATCTGCAAATAGTAAAGGAGCATGCACCTTTGGGTGCAAACGCTCATGACAATAGTGCAGAGCCATGCAAGCTCCATGGTTCTGTGTGAGATGGCAGACAGTGAGGAGGGCCAGGCAGGTTTGTGGGTTTAGAAAAAAACAGTGTAAACATTATGTATACGTTTATGTAGGGGACACATATAACATTAGTGGCTAGTTAACAATGCGTTCTAAGAAGTTGGATCCCATGGCCACAACCACCCCTGACTGACCTGTTTGGTACCCAGCATACACTGCCAAACCAAAGTGTCCCAAAATGCAGTGGGTGGACAGTGGGAGATCTATTCATGGTGCACCTCACTCTGAATCTATACAAGTGGTTCTGGTGAGTACCCTGACGGCTGAGGCAAGGAGTCCAGGAGGCATGCGCACCAGTGACATAGTAACCGTAAAAACAACAAGGAGTCCGGTGGCACCTTAAAGACTAACAGATAAGGTGCCACCGGACTCCTTGTTGTTTTTGTGGATACAGACTAACACGGCTACCTCCTAATACTTGGCATAGTAACCGTAGTGACTCTGTGCTGACATAACTTGAGTTAACCCACCCTTAAAGCGTAGATATGGCCTTAGGTATATGAAATGTTTGGGAGAGGTAACAGGAACAGTCTGGGGTAGACAAAGGGCTTGGCTACACTTACAGTTTGCAGCGCTGGTAGTTTGCAGCGCTGGTCATCCAGCTGTGTAGGAGCAGCGCTGGTGTGTGGCCACACTCACAGCTACCAGCGCTGGTGTGTGGCCACATTTGCAGCATTTCCAGCGCTGTTGGGAGTGATGCATTATGGGCAGCTATCCCAGCATTCAAGTGGCCGCAACGTGCTTTTCAAAAGAGGGGGGTGGAGTGGGGTCTAGTGTGACAGGGAGCGGGGGGAAAGAGAGAGTGGATTTTTGGAGCCAATACTGTGTGTTTAGCTTCCTGACTTGAAAAATCAGAACATTTTTCCAACCCCTTAGTCTTAACTCTTAATTGCAAACAGCATGTAGGCAACACGACTCCCCGCTGTTTCCCTGCCTGCCTCATTTGATTGTTTACAGCCAGGTACAGATGATCACAGCAAACAGGAGCTGTGTTTGTTTTTTAGATAGCAGCAGCAACGGAGGAGCTCCACAGAGCTCATTCACAACAGGGAGGAGGATCTCATTTGATTGTTCACAGATTGATCACAGCAAACAGGAGCTGATAAACAGCTCCGGTAGAAACGGAGCGAAACGGAGCTCCTCCGGAGGTTCACAACAAAACAAAGAGAGGCTGCATAACAAAACAAAGGGAGTAATTTAGTTTAAAGCATTCTGGGATATCTCCTTATTCCCTGGAGGACAATAAAAGCGCTGGTGTGTGTCCACACTTGATGAGCAGCGCTGGATCACCAGCGCTGCAATCGCTACACCCCAACCTGGCCAGGTGTACAGCCAGCGCTGCAGCCAGGGAGTTGCAGCGCTGGATGTGCCTTGCAGGTGTGGACAGTTACTAATTGCAGCGCTGGAAAGCCTCTACCAGCGCTGCAACTTGCAAGTGTAGCCAAGCCCAAAGATTCATTCAGATGTTTCGGCTCAAGGCATTGGAACTGGCCTTACTGCACCCTACAGGCTCAGGAACAAAGAGGCACAAAAAAGATCTCATTTATTTATTACAATGTCTTGACTTGAGGGTGTATAACTCGTGATTTTAGAATTCTTGTGGTTGTCAAGGTATCTTGGGGTTGTAGATGCGTGTTCATTATATTTTGAAAGGCAAAACTATGAATGGGTTGAACAAAGAATTAGATCAGTCCCTCAGGATAAGTAGACTGGCTATTAGCCAAGATCATCAGGGATGCAGGCCCATGCTCTGCATGTCCCTAAACCGTCCTTTGATTGCCAGATGCTGGGAGTGGGCAGTGGGATGGTTCACGGCGTCATTGCCTGGTCTGATCATTCCCTTAGAGGCTCCTGCCATTGGCCACTGCCACAAGACAGGATACTAGATTAGGCGAACTATTGGTCTGACCCATGATGGCAGTTCTAACTTTCTGCAAAAATTACAATAGATTTTTTTTCCAGGGAGAAAGACATTATAGGCGATAGTATCCTGCCTTTACTGAATATTTGAGAATCAAACTGTACACAACGGCATGTGGAAAAACACTAAGGGCTAGACTGAGGCAAAATAACAGTTGCAAAAATGCAATCCCCAGTGGTGGATTGACTCAAAACAAAGTTTTGACACTAGGCCAGAAATTCTGTCAGCTCTAAAATGAGAAGAAAAAATTAAATTAAAAAATCCAGGCAGTTCAGGTTATCCCAGCAGCAGATAAAACAACTTCGGAAACTGCTGGGAGACTCTATGCGTTCAGATACAGTGAGAAGGGATTCTTTGTTTCTGAGGGGATCTGTGTAAAATGTTTTACTGAATTAAGTCTCAGGGATTATCTACACTGGCAAGCTAAAGCGCTCGAACTCGCTGGCTCAGAGGTGTGAAAAATCACACACACACACACACACACACACACACACACACACACACACCACCCCCCCCCCCCCCAAGCGCAGCAAGTTTGAGTGCTTTAAAGCGCTAGCGTGGACAGGCTCAGCTCCCAGTGCTCAGAGCGCATCCCCTCGTGGAGGTGGATTACCAGGCACACCGGCAACCACCGCAGCGCTCTGAACTTTGTAGTGCAGACAGAGCCTCCGTAGGTTGGATCAGACAGAGGGGAGCTGCACTGCCTAGGCAGGGGGATGCCTGTGTCTGTAAGAACCTGCCCTGGGAAGCCCCTGCCGAGCGGTGCTGTCTGTGGGAGGGGAAATTAAAATAAAAAAAGCTGCTTTGCCCCCCCCCCCCCATTTTTGCAAACACTGGTCTCAGTCCCACTGGGGTCACTGCTGCCCCCTGTGCCCCGCCTGTGCTGGGTTTTGCCCTTAGTCACCCTCTGCCAGAGCCTCACTCCTGGGCTTCACTCCTGCTCCTCCCCCCAGCCCTGGTTTTGTCCCTTAGCTCCTCTCCTGCCCCTGCCTCCAGCTGCCTGACCCCACGGCCCGGGCAATTCCCGCCCCCTGCTCAGCCCCGCCCCCTGTCACTCCCCCCGCCCCGCTCCCGCCCCTGGAAGGAGCAGAATGTTGAGCTGATATGGGCAGGGGGAAGGGCAGCGGCTTCAGCGGCTGTCACTGAGCATGCGCAGTGCCCGGGAGCGGCACATGGCTGCGGGAGGCGCGTTAATACGCTGCCCGGGGGCTCCTGAGTCTGATGGTTCAGCAGCCCCCGCCCCGCCCCCGCTTTTCCCCTGGGGAGCCCCGCCCCCTCCTGCCCCCTCCGGGCTGAGGCGGGTCCCCGCGTATCCCACCCCCACCCCCCCCCGTGTGGGGCCCGGGAGGAGCCGACCCTTCCCGCCCCCCCCCCCGTCCCAGCCCCTGCCCCTTTGTGCGGCAGCGGGGCTGGGGCCGGGGCCGTGAGCGCAGCGTGGGGGCTGCTCCAGCCCTGCAGCCCGCGGGGGCAGCGCAGTGGGGCTGGAGGCAGTGCGGGGGGGCAGGGCCCGGGTGGGGGGCAGGGACACACGTGGGGCCGACACACTCCTGCTGGGGGGGGCCGGGCCCGGCTGCCTGGTTCGCCCCCTGCCTGGGGGTGGTCCTCAAGCTCCGCGCGGCCACAAGGCTGCCCGGGGCGGGGCCGGGGCGATGGAGCCCGGGAGTGGCTGGGCCAGGAGCTGCAGGAGGGGCCGGAGCGCGGCTCGGCTGCGGAGCTCGGAGCCCAGGCTGGGCCCGGGGGCGGATCTGGGGTGTCAGAGCCGGGGGGGGCGGCTGGGTATGGGGGCTGTGGGTGAGCTGGGAGTGCACTGCGGGGGTCAGGGCTGGGGGGGCGGCTGGGGATGGGGCTGGGGGGGAGCTGGGAGTTGGGGGTGCGCTGGGGTAGCGGTTGGGGATGGGGCTGTGGGGGAGCTGGGAGTTTGGGGTGCACTGGGGGGGTCAGGGCTGGGGGGGAGCGGCTGGTGGCTGGGGGGGAGCTGGGAGTTTGGGGTGCGCTGGGGGGTCAGGGCTGGGGGATGTTTGGGGGGCTCCATGTTCAGATCTGGCCCTGCAGGAGCTTTGGGGGCTGGTGCTGGGGAAAGTGGGGGACTGTCTGAAGTTGGCTGCTTGGGATGTGGGTGAGGCCCCGGGGAGCTGGGGGTTGGGCTGCACCCCTGTCACTGCAGCCTGGGGCCCTGCGTTTCCTCTGGAAAAGCTGCTCCCTGTTTCACCAGCTCCTCTCAGTCTGAGTCCCAGGGACCCTGCACAGGCATCTGCAGGGCAGGACGGGCCCTGAAATCTGGCAGCTGGGAGGTTTGCAGCAGTTTCTAACCCTCCCTCCCCTGCTTCTTCCAGGAGGCACCACAAAAGCATCTGGCCCCTCTGGGAAAAGAGAGAGAAGCAGCCAAAGCCGAGGAGGAGCAGCAGAGCGAGGAGCTGCTGGTAGGTGCCCAGAGCCCCCCGTCACTTAGGTTTGCCTGGCATAAGAATGACCTGGTGAATGCAGGGCCCACCCTGCCAGCCTCAGCCAGGGACCCATCCCCGCTGGAGCCCAGGGAGCCTGCAGGGTCAGACACGGGGGTAACATGATGCCCTGAGGACGCAGGAGGCTGCTGGGCAGGAGAGGGTCAGTCTGTGTTAGCCCAGAACCCCTGCCCACGGGCTGTCTGGATGTCACAGTGACCAGGGATCCTTTCTAGCTCCTGGGGGGATGGGGAGGAAGGAGGTGAAATGTGGGCTGCAGAGATGGAGGATTTGGCTCAGTGCACGTTGGTGAGGTTTTGGGGAGAAGTGTCCCTCCTGTAGGTGATGTACAGCTCACCCCGGTCCTGATCCCTCCTCCCTTCCCGGGATAAATGAACTTCCCATCCCCCACCACCAGAGATCTTGTGTTCTGGTAAATAACTCTGCCACCCGCCCCCAGGTGCATTCATGATTTTCCCCTGTTATGGAGCAGATAAATTTCAATGTTGATAAATGCAAAATAGTGCACATTGGAAAAGATAATATCAAATGCACAGAAAATGAAAAGGTCTAAATTAGCTGTTACCGCTCAAGAAAGAGATTTTGGAGTCACTGTGGATAGTTCTCTGGAAACATCCACTGAATCTGCAGCAGCAGTCAAAAAAGCAAACAGAATGTGGGGAATCATTAGGAAAGGGATAGACAATAAAACAGAAAATATCCTATTGCCTCTATATAAATCCATGGTATGTCCACATCTTGAATTCTGCTTGCAGATCTGGTCGCCCCATCTCAAAAAAGATATATTGGAATTGGAAAAGGTTCAGAGAAGGTCAGCAAAGATGATGAAGGATATGGAACAGCTTCCGTATGAGGCGAGATTAATAAGACTGAAGCTATGGCTACACTCCGCAGCTTTTAGCCACACGGCTGTGCCGATACAGCCGTTCTGCTGACAGGCGCGCAGTTTAGCTGCTCTTTGTTGGCAGGGGAGAAGTGCCAGTGTAGACAAAGCCTGAGGCTGTTCATCTTGGAGAAGAGACGACTAGGGGGCGATATGGTATAAAATCATGACTTGTGTGGCGAAAGTAAATAAGGAAGTGTTATTTCCTTCTCATAACACAAGAACTAGGGGTCATCCAGTGAAATGAATAGGCAGCAGGTTTAAAATAAACAAAAGGAAGTATTTCTTCACCCAACACACAGTCAACCTGGGGATCCTTGCCAGAGGATGTTGTGAAGGCCAAGACACTAACAGGGTTCTAAAAAGAACTAGAGAAGTGCATGGAGGACAGGTCCCTTAGGGGCTATTAGCCAGGATGAGTGGGATGGTGTCCCTAGCCTCTGTTTGCCAGAAGCTGGGAATGGGCGACAGGGGATGGGTCACTTGATGATTCCCTGTTCTGTTCATTCCCTCTGGGGCACCTGGCATTGGCCACTGTCAGAAAACAGGCTACCGGGCTCGATGGGCCTTTGGTCTGATCCAGTCTGGCCGTTCTTATGTTCTATGTTCCCCTGTAACTGAGCCGCCCTCTCCCTGTTGCAGAAACAGACGGCAGCCGAGAGGCAGAAGATCGTCTGGGAGTGGCAGGAGCTGCGAGGGTTTCTGGAGGAGCAGGAGCAGCGGCTGCTGTCCCGGCTGGAGGAGCTAGAGAGAGCCATTGTCCAGAGAAGGGATGAGGGCGTCTTCAGCCTGTCCTGGCAGATTTCCCTGCTCAGCAAGAGGGGAGGAGAGAAGGGGCAGCAGCCGCTGAGCCAACCCCTGCAGGTCAGGCTGTCGTTGCAATGATCATACACAGCGTTTCTCTAGGTGCTTCTGAGCCCTAGACCCCAAAGCACTTTACAGAGTGGGCTCAGGGGCATTATCCCTCTGGGACAAATGGGGAAAGTGAGGCAGAGGGAGGGGCAGAGCCCTGCCCAAGGTCACCCGGTGAGTCTGGCAGCAGCGCCAGGGATGGGCCCTGGGAGTCCTGGATGCTGCATCCCCAAGACCTTCTCTCCTGGAAATGTCTCTCTGCATTTGCACTTGGAGGGTGAAATCCCCTCCCCCACCATGCTGAGGTCCCGAGCCAGGCCCAAGGCCCCTGTCACTGCAGCTTAATGGGTTTAGTGGGGCCAGGGGCCTTCTGGGTCTCTCAGCCCTGGGGGGAATTTGATTCTCAATGCAGAGAAATATCGTCTGCCTGTAAAGTGCCCGGGGAGAAGATTTCCACAGTGGGTCCTGCCCGCAGGGATTGCTGGGGCTGCGTAGGGCAAAGTCCCTGATAGGTGGGCAGCAGCTCTGGGAATGTAAACCTGAAATTCCCCTACTGCCCGAGGCCTCAATGGTGACCCCTGCAGAGCAGGAGGCCTCCCCACCCAGGGACACTCCCCCTGACGGCCTCCTCTTTCTCTCCTTTGTAGGGTGCTGGGAGCACTGGGGGCAGGTAAGTCCTGGGCTCCATTTCGCTCCCCCTCATGGGCCGTTAGGTTTGATACCTGCACTGAATAGGAAGCTGCCCCCTGCCCTGGGAGCGTGTGATTCTGTCTCCCCTAGTGGCTGACTCGGGTAGGAGACGAGCCGGTTACTGTCTGGTCGCTCATGAGGTCACAGCAGGGCTGCTAGACCCAGGGCCAATGGGACAGACCAGGCCTGTCTCCTGCACTGATGTGGCCACGTCACGTATTCCGAGGGCGCAGAATCTCAGCTTTTGCATTTGTTAAAGTGAGTTGCCGGCCCTCAGCACCTCCCCAGTGTAAACGGAGACAGTGTTGTCTTGCTGGGGCTGCCAGCAGCCTGAAGCCGTAGCTCTGAGAGCTTGAACTCTCCTGTCCCCTGTTAATGTCATCGGGGTGTCAACTGAAATGGCAGCACTTTGAAGTGAACATTAAACATTCCCTGGCTGATCACTCGAGCAGGTGGAACGGGGAGGGGGCGGGAGTGAAGCCTTTGTGGGGTGGGAATAGGGGGTTGCTGTAGGGAGGGAAGAACAGAGGAGAGACACAAGGACAAGGAAGCGAGAGAGAAATGGAGAAAGGAGGGTGGGAAAGGCAGGGAAACACAGGGAAGAACCAGCAGGGCCCTACAGGGGTGTCCGGGAAGGGGCTGTTTTCCTCCTGAGTGACACTGAGTGTGACAGACAAAGACTTGGCAAAATACTAAGAACTAACATTTTATTTCCCATACGAAGGGCAGATTCCCCCCTTGTTCTTCGTACGTGGGTGTCCCATGGAGAGCAGTGGGTGTTCTGCTGTGAATGGAGCAGGGCACAGAGTCCTAACCCGATGCCCTGGCCACTGGCCGTAACGGACAGGGCAGTGTGGCCCTCTCTGCCAAATGAGCTGGACGCCCCAGGGTTCCTGCTTCAGCTGAAGGGTTCGGGGGTTTTGGCATTAAAGGGCCCACGTTCATTCCCTGCTGGAGCCCTGGGCTCTGTCTGTGGCCACTGTCAGCATGTAGGACCTGCCCACTCTTTGGTCTGTGTCTCCTCCCTTCCACATGATCCCCGTGCTGGTGCCCCTTGTTCCTGCAGTAACCCAGCGTAGGGGGTGGCTCTGCCCCCCCCCAGAACCAGAGCATCCCTGAGAAAGCCCCTGAACAATGTCTCCGTTCCTTGCTCGAGTGTCTCCCCACTTCCCGTCTCTCTGGGGAGCACAGGGCTGAGGTGACTCACCCTGACATTGACTATCTCAGGCTACAAAGCTCAGATCCAGGTTTCGTGAAGTTTGGGGGTTGCTGGGCTCAGGGTCTGGGGCTCAGGCCTATTTCTCACCCCTCCTTTCCCCAGCAGGGAGGACGGGACGTTTCGGAAGCCAGAGCCGTTGTTTGTGGAGCTGGAGAAGAGACTCAGCGATTTCTCTCTGCGAAGTGCCATGCTGCAGGAGGTGCTGCTGGGATTCAAAGGTGAGTTGGAGTCTGGGGGTGGCGTCTCCTCTGGTTAGAGCGACCCTGACCCTGGGAAGGAGTCGGGGACTCTAGTGATGTCACTGATCCTGGGCTCCATCTCACAGCCCAGCTCAGCGAGTCGCCCTTCCCCATGGAGCAGCCCTGTGGGGCTGGCTCTGTCTGCAGCGGCTGCGTTATCGGCCTCTGATCTCTGTCACCATCGCGTCGTTAACAGCAGTTCCATTAATAAGCAATGGGGGTTTCTCCATGAATGTGAGGGCCTGAATTCTCACCTCTCCCATCTTTTCCTTCCCCTAGAGACGCTGCAACGGGAGCTGGGGAGCGACACAGGTACGTGTCTGTCTCTGACTGGCCGTGGGGAGATTTCAGACCGATAACCATGTTAACGACAGGGGATTGCAGCCTCCAGCAGCTGGAAGCTGTGTAACAATGGGAAGCGATGTTACTTTGTTTTTGCACCACTATATTTTCAACTGACTTGTCTCTTAAATATTTTAGCTCAGGGATCAGCAACCTTTGGCACGCGGCTCACCAGGGTAAGCACCCTGGCACGCCGGGCCGGTTTGTTCACCTGCGATGTTGGCAGGTTTGGCCGATCGCAGCTCCCACTAGCCACAGCTTGTCACTCCAGACCAATAGAGGCGGTGGGAAGTGGCAGCAGCAAATCCTTCAGCCTGCGCTGCTTCCTGCATCCCCCATTGGCCTGCAACGGCAGACCGCGGCCAGTGGGAGCTGCAATCGGCCGACCCGTGGACGTGGCAAGTAAAGAAACTGGCCCGGCCCACCAGGGTATGTGGATTGGAGTTTCCCCAAGGTCCTTTAAGTGTTTCTTGATTGAGCACTTGATTTGCAAATTGCTTTCTGAAGAAGCTGACCTAATGCTTTACTAAGGCTACTTCAGAATCAAAACACACTGATGTACAAGAACGTAGCCAATATTCCTAACTTTAACTGCAAAAATGATACACCCACACAGGTAGTATCAGCAGCAGCAAGTTATAACCTTTTCATACGCACCTTACACGACAACCGTTGTACAACATTTGCTGCTAATATAGAACAGTGGTTGCACCAATGAACTAGACAGTCATAGGTTATATAAATAACATCACAGCCAGGGCTGGTGTTAGGGGGTAGCAAACAGGGCAACTTCCTGGGGCCCCAGACCCCCACAAAGCTACGTTGCTTCGGCTTCAGCCCTGAGTGGTAGGGCTCAGGGGCCCAGACTTCAGCTTTCTGCCCTGGGCCTCAGCGAGTCTAATGCCGGCCTTGCTTGGCAGCCCCCTGAAAGCTGCTCACGGCCCCCCCGGGGGCCCCAGACTCATGGTTGAGAACCCCTCCCTTACCCCACGAGTCACAGCAACGTTCAGGTTACTGCCAGGCACAATGGACCAGTCACTTCCTTAGGTCAAATGACTCTTAGATCTCCCAACAAAGACAACACTTCTAGCCAGTCCTGTCACAGCCTGTATTAAGCTTTATTTGAAAGGAAATGAGAGTTGTTTACAAAGTTAAAGCAGTGTGACAAAGCTCTGTCCTTGTCTCCATGGGCCCTGCATTTCCTGGTGGATTTCGCTAGCCTCAGAGGCTCACTGTGACCCTCCACGTAGCCCTTCTCTCTAGGGACAAGGGTCACAGCCCACTGAGCCATTTTCATTGTAAGCCAGCGAGGGAGGGGAGGCAAAGCTACCCTCCCTTACACGGTCTCTGTTGTCTCCCAGTCTCTGATTAATCAGGGGAGCAAAGGGGGAGCCCAGGACCCCTCCTCTTCTCTAGGCTCCAGCCCAGGGACCCTAATAGTATCAGCCTTGGTTTCTGACCTTTTAGAAACAGGACACATACAATTCCCTGTTCTACTTCCACACAGCAGCCCCCACTTCCTCAGGCTCCACTGCACCCTTATCTCAGGGCTTCCTTCCTTGTGCCTGATCTGGTGTGTACTGCCCCGTCGCTCCCACAGCTCCTGTTCTGCACACCCACCTGCCTAACTGGGAGCTCTTTAACTAGTTTCAGCCAGCCCCTGATTGGCTTCAGGGGTCCCCATCAACCTAGCTGTCTCCACGGCTTTCTGGAAGGATGTTAATTGGCCACAGGTGTCTTGATTAACCTGGAGCAGCTGTCATTTTGGTTACCATGGTAACAGGGATTTGTTTAGCCTGGGGCTAACATACCTGTTTCTCACTACTTTCCTAGAGCCAGCTGGCCTTGCCCTGTCACAGCAGCTAATCATCCAGATGCAGACAAATTACAGTCTTACATTTCAAAAGGTAATAGAAGCTTCTATAATAAGCAAGCTCTGCATATTCTTTAGGACTAACCCTGGTTAAGCAGCTGGGGATCTCGTGCTTATGCCTAGGAATTTTGCCCCCCAGAGTCCAAGCAGCATACAGATCATCAGTTCCTTCCGTGTGGGGTTTTTCATCCCCTTCCTGCCTTGTGCGCTGAGCTGCAAACTCAGCTAATGGGAAGTCAAGAGCACAACAGCAGCCTTGTGTCTTCTTTAACGTCCCATAATAGTCTCTCTGGTGTGGATGGACCTTTCCTGCCAGGCAGGGTGTAATGCATTCGGCTGTCAATCAGCACTTCACCTAGGTAAAGTCTCTCTCCTGTCTGGTGATTTACAGAGTCACAGAGGCTCACAATGCAACTAGTCAGATGTTAACCCAGGCAGCAACTCAGTAAAGCATTCAATAAAGTCTAAACATGTTCTTATAATCCTAATACCTGTTTTAACAATACTAACAAAGGTGAGTCAGACTGATTCCACTGTGTGTTTGTCCATGTTCAATGAAGACATGGGGTCTTGTGTAAGAGCTAACACCTCATCTGCCAGTGTCACAGACAGGCTGGGCAGGGATGGTGTCTCTAGCCTCTGTTTGCCAGAAGCTGGGAATGGGTGACAGGGGATGGATCACTTGATGGTTACCTGTTCTGTTCATTCCCTCTGATGCACCTGGCATTGGCCACTGAGCTAGATGGACCATTGGTCTGATGCAGTGGGCCGCTCTTATGTTCACAGTCTGTATGAGGAGTATCTACTCATTGGGACTCACTGGGGAGCCATAGAAAGAAACAAGATGTGCTGCGGCAAGAAGGCCCAGTCTCAGAGCCCCTGGGGTCACACTTCCCAAAAGCTAAAACTACTCCCAGCCCATGAAAGGGGCACTGCCAGGAGAGACTGGATAAAGGCTGGAGCATCAAACAGCTTTGTAAACCTGAGAGAGCTGCCTTGGGAACAGTGACAGGGAGAATCCCCAGAGTGACTCCTTTGATTCTGCTCTTCTCTGGCCTTTGGTTCATAGAATTATAGAACTGGAAGGGACCTCAAGAGGTCATCTAGGCCAGTCCCCTGCACTCAAGGCAGGACTCAGTTTTGACAATCTCTGACAGGTGTTTGTCTAACCCGCTCTTTAAAATCCCCAATGATGGAGATTCCACAACCTCCCTAGGGAATTTATTCCAGTCCTTAACCACTCTGACAGTTAGGGAGTTTTTTTTCCTGTGGAAGCCAAGAAATAATTAATAAAGGTTTGAAGGGATCTTAATGTATGTTAGCTAATTTAGCAGGAGTTAGGCTCTGATCCTAATGCTGTGAGAGATGTAGAAATAAGATAATGTGGTACAGAGTGAATTGTGTGAAAAGTCATTACGGCCTTGTAAAATGCAGTCTTGTTTTTGTTCTAGTATTGAAGACAAATAAGATAGCGAATAGGCTTATGTATAAACAAATGCAAATGTTTTCCTTTAATGTCTCCAGGATTGCTAGAAATTGTCTGTAACAAAGGTATAAAGGCTTGATGTAATTGTTTACCAGTTGAGAGACCTGTCCAGGACTGGGGCGACCCTGTGTCCTATGGCACTCTCTCCCTCCATTGTAATTACTGGAGAAATAATAAAGTATTTGATTTTGCTGCACCCAAACAAAAAGCGAGAACTAAGTTTTTCTTCGACAATTTGGGGGCTCGTCCGGGATGGCAACGCCCACGGACCCACAGACGGCTACTACGGATCATTCCCCTTCGAACTCTATGGCGCCACATGAGAGGTATGAGACCTTTTGAAATCTCTATTGGGGTATCGGAGGAGTACTGTCCGTGAGGACGTCTGTCTCTGATGGGCTCACGCCATCTGAACTTATTGACTGTGCAGCAGGATCAGATGCAAAGTGGTATTGGGGAGAGGCCCCAATAAGGTTAGTTTATAGCAGTACTGGGAACTGCTGAGTTGGCCAAGGAAATGCATAAGGTAATGCATAAGGTAATGCATAGGTAAATGCATTAGAATGCACCGGTGCTGAGGGGTTTTTACCGCCTCAGGAGGGGTTGTCATACCGCCTCATGGTATTGGTCCGGACCAGGTAAAGATGCATCGTGGTTAAAAAAAAAAAAAAAAAAAAAAAAAAAAAATTTTAAAGAGATAAAAAGGTTAAAAAAAGGTTAACAAAAAAAGGAAGAAAAAGAGGCCTTGGTGTGTGTGTGTACACCAGTGTGAGTGGCTGTTACCGGGCTAGCCCGGTAACTAGTGGATCTTTAGGAGATCCGACCCACGGTGGGCTGACTCGGCCAGGCATTGTCCGGCGAGGAAGCTGCCTGGGTCTAGGAGTGTGTGAACCCATCTTCCCTCCCTTTTCCTTGTGAGTCTCTCCTGTGTGAGTGCCCTGTAGGGAAAGATCCTTAGTTTCTGAGCCGCTAGCGCGGACAGGGCACCTTCTGTGTGTGTGTAAGTGGAAAATGGGTAAGGGACTGTCTAAATATTCCTCCTCACCCCCTAAGGGTACCCCAGCATATTACATGTACGTACATTATTGTCCTAAAACCTGCAGGTATTTAGCGAATTGGAATCTTCACACGCGTGAAAATCCATCTAAATAATGCCCATTAGAAGGTACCTTCAATCTAGATAAGATCATATATCTCAGAGGAGCTTTAAAAAAAAAAAGAAAAGCCTCTGACACAGTGTGAGCAATTTGTCTAGGAACGGGTTAATTTGAAACTCGGCTAACCCCAGAGATAAAGAGAAAGCTACTCTGCGTACAAGGTGAAGAACCAGCACAGACTATGCTAAGTGCAAAGAAACTGTTTTCAGCCCCAGCTGGTTGTGAAAAATAGAGGCAGAGGCAAACCAAAGGCAATACAAGGTACAGAACTGAAATTACATTTGCAAAGCTTAACTTTCCAGTGAGATTCAGCAGTGTGCTTCTGCGACCCTGTAGCCTTTGCTGCAATTTAAGTCCATTGCTTCTTGTCCTATCCTCAGAGGTTAAGAACAACAATTTTTCTTCAGCATCTTTGTAACAACCTTTTATGTACTTGAAAACTGTGATCATGTCCCCTCTGAGTCTTCCCCAGTTTTTTTTCAATCTTCCCTCATAGGTCATGTTTTCCGGATCTTTAATCATTTTTGTTGCCCTTCTGTGGACTTTCTCCAATTTGTCCACATCTTTCTTGAAATATGGCACCCAGAACTGGACACACTACTCCAGTTGAGACCTAATCAGCGCGGAGTAGAGCGGAAGAATTTCTTCTCGTGTCTTGCTTACAATAATGCTGCTAATACATCCCAAAATGATACTTGCTTTTTTGCAACACTGTTGACTCATATTTAGCTTGTGATCCACTATGACTCCCAGATCCCTTTCCGCATCACTCCTTCCTAGGCAGTCATTTCCCATTTTGTATGTGTGCCACTGAGTGTTCCTTCCTAAATGAAGCACTTTGGATTTGTCCTTATTGAATTTCATCCTATTTACTTCAGACCATTTCTCCAGTTTGTCCAGATAATTTTGAATTTCAGTTCTATCCTCCAAAGCACTTGCAACCCCTCCCAGCTTGGTATCGCCCGCAAACTTGATAAGTGTAACAGAGAGACTCTGCTGATGGGAGGGTTTCACCATGTGTCAGAGGGTCACACCCTGGTGGGAGGGCACTAGGCCTGTACTGGGAGAAGGTCACATGGGGGGGAGGGATAGCTCAGTGGTTTGAGCATTGGCCTGCTAAACCCAGGGTTGTGAGTTCAATCCTTAAGGAGGCCACTTAGGGATCTGGGACAAAAATTGGTCCTGCTAGTGAAGGCAGGGGGCTGGACTCAATGACCTTTCAAGTTCCCTTCCAGTTCTAGGAGATTGGTATATCTCCAATTATAACCTTTATTTTTATTTATTGCCACTCTGTGCTTCACAGTGTGGCAGAACCTAGAGTGTCCATTAGCAGGGAACAATGCTGGGGGGAATCGACATGTGGAAAGGACAGAAACCCTGTCTGAATTCTCTCCCATTGCCCTTCTCGCCCTGGCAGGCTACAGATTAACATCCACATTTTGCTCCAGGTCATCCCCTCCTCACAGGGGGAAGGAAATGGCTGCAATGGAGCTGGCTCAGGTAAGGGATTCTCAGGGAGCTGGTGGTGGGTTCTGCTTGGAGGGAGAGAATCAGTAAATGTACAGGAGGGTGGGAGCCAGTGATGAGCTGCCAAAATATTAACAACAGGTTCCCTCCTCCTCACCTCACAAGGGGGTCATGCCCCCCTAGGGGTCGTGCCCCATCCAACCCCTCATGCTCGTTGACGCCCCCCCGGGGACCCCGTCCCCATCCCCCCCATCCCCTGACTGCCCCCTGCCGCCCCATCAAACCCCTCCTCTCATTCTTGATGCCCCCCTGGAACCTCTGCCCCATCCAGCCACCCCTTCTCTCTGTCCCTGACTGCCCACCACCACCTCATCCAACCCCTGCTCCTTCCTGACTGCCCCCCGGGACCCTTGCCCCCATTCAATCCCCTTGTACCCTGCCCTCTGACCGCCCCAACCCCTATCCACTCCCCACAACCCAGCGAACACCCCCTCCATGCTCCCTGCCCCCTTACCACACTGCCTGGGGCCAGGACCGGGTCCACTGTGCCGGGACCGCGACTGGCGCCGCAGGACCCAACTCCCCGAGCCGGGCTGGAGCCATTGGGCCGGGACCGGTGCTGCGGGGCCCGAGCTGGGCCGGGTTGGAGCCGCTTGGCCGGGACCAGCTCGAGGCAGGGGTGCTTGGCCGGGACCTGACTGGGGCGCTCAGCTGGGGCCAGGGGGGGCCGCTCAGGTGGAGCTGGACTGGGCCGCGCACACGGCTCCCCCCCCCCCCCCCGGCTTACCTGCCTGCTGCTTGTTTCAGGCTTTCCGCAAACATTTGATTTGCAGGAAGCAGGGGAGGGGGAGGAGAAGGAGGGCGGAGCGTTCACAGGAGACGGGGAGGTGAGCTGGGGCCGGGTGGACAGCTGCCCGAGCCTTTGTTAAATTTAAAAGCTTTTTCAGAACCAGTTGTCCTGGAACAACCGGTTCTAAAAAGGCTTCTAAATTTAACAACTGGTTCATGCGAACCGGCTGGAGCTCACCACTGGTGGGAGCTGCTAGAGGTGGTGGGAGGCAGGAAATATCCTGGGTGGAGAAAGGGAGGGGACAGGATGTGACAAACCTGCTGAGACTTGTGTACTCTAGGGTGTGATGGGTTGTCACCCCGGGGTGCAGTCTGGGGGGCTTCTGGGAACCACTGTGCCCTCTAACCCACAAGCCGGGCTGGCCCTTCTCTCTCTGCTTTGCTGGAGATTCAGCCAGCCTCTCCAGGGCCTGTTATCACCCAACAAAACAGCAGGTGGCGCCATGAGTGCTTTACCTGAGCCACTCAAGGACAGACAGATGACAACAGCCAGTTTCCCAGCGATAAGTGATAGCAAACAGATCAAAGCAGATGACTTAGCAAATAACCAAAAACTCAGACCAAGCCTAACAGATGGATAGAATTTGAATTAGCAATTTCTCACCCTGACTGATGATACAAGCAGTCCACCAAGTTTCCATACACAAGCTAGAAATCCCTTTACTCTGGGACCAGCACTTCCCCCAGTTCAGTCTTTGTTCCTCAGGTGCTTCCAGGAGTTCTCTTGTCTGGGGAATGAGGCCAAGAGATGATGTCACACCCCACCTTATGTAGCTTTTCCATATGGCAGGAACCCTTTGTTCTAAACTCAGTTCCCAGTCCAGTTTGTGGAAAAATACAGGTACCAAAATGAAGTTCATTGTCATGTGGTCTGGTCACATGTCTTTGTTGCTGAACCATCAGCACTGTCTGGCTTCTTCATTGTTGTACCTGAAAGGCTCGTTGTGGCTGTTATCCAGAGTAATCACATATGAAAGACAGATACAGAGTCAATATCCATAACTTCAGATACAAACATGATCCATGCCCACAGGTAGGATAATCATATTCAGCAAATCATAACTTTTCCAGTGACACCACACGTGACTCATCTTGTACAAAATTCCTCATGTCCTAATCATATTATAATCCTGCCACTATGTGCTGAATATGGGCTGTAGTGCCAGATAGGTCCTAATGTCAAAGCACAAGTGTAGGGAATAGAACTTCCCCTCTTTGTGGAACAGGAAATAACCCTCCACCCAGGACTGGGAAAACTTCCCAGACTCCCAGTGCTGGAGCCTGAACCTACTGACACTTCATTAGTTACCTCCACCCCCAGCCTTTGTGGCAACTGCAAACGTTATCGGTGATGATTTTATATTCTCTTCCAAGTCATTGATAAGAATGTTAAATAGCACAGGGCCAAGATCCAATCCTTGCGGGAACCCGCTAGAAAGAAATCCACTCGACCGTGGTTCCCTATTTAAAATCCCAGTTTTTAATCTATTTAATGTATGCCGTGTGTATTTTGTACATTCTAGTCAAAATATTGTGCTGAACTAACTCATATGCCTACGTATATTACATCAGTACTATTAGCTGCAACCAAACTTTTGATCTCATCCAGTAAGGATATACAGTTAGTCTGATAGGATCTATTGTGTCTAAACCTTTTTAATGGATACTAATTATATTACCCTCCTTTCTTTATTAATTAAATCCATATTCGCTGCTCCATTCTCTTGCCCAGTATCGATTTCAGACTGACACACTTGTCATTAGCTGCGTCATCTCTTTTATACTTTTTAAATATTGGCACAGCATTAGCTTTATTCCAGTCTTCCGGAATTTCCCAAGTGTTCCAAGTCCTAATTAAAATCAACATTAACAGTTCACCACACTCCTCCAGCAGGTCTTTCAGAATTCTAGTTATCTGGACCCACTGATTTAAACACATCTAACTTGAATAGCTGCTGTTTAACCTCCTCATGAGTTACTTTTGGAATGGAAAGACTGTCAGTGTCAGCATCTTATGATATGAGTTACATCATCTGTTCTTCTCCAAATCCAGGAGAGAAATATTTATTGAACACTTTTACCTCTTCTGCATGATTGTTGATTATTCTGCCATTTCCATCTAGTAATGTACCACTACCATTGTTAGGATTAATTTTGTACTTTTAAAAACTTCCTTCTTATTTTCATTGGTTGATCATTGATTTCTGTTAGCTTCCCTTACCAACTTTCTACAATTCTGACCTTCTAACTTAGATTCTAACTTCCCCTTTATCCATATATTTTATTTAGAGAGTGTTGGGATTCCTACCAGGGAGCTACCAGCAAGGTCCAGAGACGGCCCCATCTCCTATATTAAGCTCTGGCTAGTAGCTATGTGATAAATGTGATGACCCTGCCTCTGTCTGTCAGATGGGAGACACAAAGGTTCTTTCTTTCCACCCTATGATGCCTCCTGGCTGCTCTAAGCAAGGTGGGGTGGGACTCTGTTAACATGTGCCTCGCGGAGCTTCCATTTACCTGGTGCTGCTGTTCCGTGAATAGTGGGGTTGTGAGTGGGGCAGCAGGTACTGAGTGTTGGACTCTTTCTCTTTCAGGGGCCGGTGACTTTTGAGGAGGTGGCTGTGTATTTCACCAGGGAGGAATGGGCTCTGCTGGACCCTGTTCAGAGAGCCCTCTACAGGGATGTCATGCAGGAGAACTATGAGACGGTGGTCTTGCTGGGTAAGGAGTCCTGTCCCCTGGGTTATTAGAAGCTGTGGGGTCTCTAAAGAACCTGAGTAGTAATAACTTTATACGTTTATTCCTCATACAAGTTTTGACAAGTTTCCTTGCTCCCCTTTTTTGCCTTATCTCCCACCCACTAGTATCATTTTTGGACATGTGCCTTTTTGGTGCTGTCAGTCATTTTAAAATTGCATTGAATGTATCCTTATTGGCTATATGAATAACTACATTAATAACTGTAGCTTTCATGCCTTTTCCTCATTTTAATAGGAAAATATGCCACCTGTAGAATTCTAAATTAAGTAAATAGGTGTATGATTCATTCATGGCTTGTGTGGCAGTCAGATGAGCTCCTCTTTTAATAGGAGAGCACATAATGTTGCCATTCAGGAGCCCATGGGTGAAGGGAGAACAGAGCTGTGGTAGAGGAGCAGAAGCAGGGGAGTAGATAGTTCTGGGGTGCCAGGACATGGGGAGGGTGTGTGCAGGATTAGAACTAAGAATCAGCAGGGAGGGAGGAGGTAGTGAGAGACGAGGAAGGAACACAAGAAGCTCCCAAGGTGCCGAGAGGTGGTGACGGCTGAGAGTAATGGGAAGAAGGGGAGGGGAGTGTGGAGGAAGGGCACCCAGGAAGTGGGCTGGGTGGGTCAGTGGGAGGGAGGAGAGGTTTGGGGATCTAGAGCTGTGGGGAATCCCAGACCTTTAACCCTGAATCCCTACCCAAACCTCAGGTAAATCCCAGACTTCAGCATAACCACTCTCACAAAGCCTCAACTTAATATAAGGCCCTGAACTGTAGCAAGCTTAGGCTACGTTTACGCTACCGCGGTCAGTCGCCCTGCGCTGCGGAACTCCAGCTATATGAATGACATAGCTGGAGTGGATGTAGCTTAGGTCGAGTTACAGCAGGGTGTACGCTGAGGGGGGTACACGGGAGACCTTCACGGGTAGAGTCTGGAGTAGAGAACTGGAGAGCGACTTGCAGTCGATATGCAGTTGATTTGGCAGGTCTTTACTAGACCCGATAAATCGACCATGGGTTGCTCGATCTCAGAGCGTCGATCCCGGCTGTAGTGTCGACCTGCTCTTAATAACCCATTTCTTTATGTTCACCTCTTTGCCCCTCCACACATGTTCCAAGCTAATAAGCAATTCTCTGATCATGACATGTTACCTCTAGCGAGTATGAAATTGCCCACAAGACGTGAGACTGGGTCATAGATCATACAATCAGGTCAGGGTCAACAAGAGTGAGAGTTTGGAGAGAGTCTTGTCCCCCCTCTCCCCATCTGCAGCAGCCACAAGCTGTCTTCCCTCCAGGCTTCCAGGCCCAGTTCTTGTTTCTGACCTTCTCCTTTTCTGGAAGAATTAGAGGCTGTTGCTCCTGAATGTTAGTGTGTAATTCCCCAGCCTTCTCCTCCCACTGGGGGAGTTTAATTCTCCCTCCCATTACACCTGAGTCACTAGATTTCCTAATGCCCCAAAATGTGCTTTTGGAATTTCACAGTTCAGGGGAACTAACCCTTTCACCTGCCTCCATGGTCTGCTCTAGGAATGCCCTGTCAGATATCAGGCCTGTAGCCAGCCCCTCTCTATGGGCAGGGACCCACCTGCCTCTCCTTTTTGACCATTGTGTGAGGATTGCAGCTTGTCCTCCACTGTGTTTGCTGGACTAACGTCCAGTTCCTGTGCTTTGCTTTCTCTCCAGGGGCTGTGAGCAGTGTGTGTGTGTGTGATAGAGGTGGGACTTTTGGTGATACTTGTATGATGCCAATACACACCTCAGTTTCCTGCTGTGACTGGTATTGCTAAGATTAGAACGAGCAGGAGACGTGAGGTGTTTTGTCACGTAGCTGTCATGGGGTGATATGAATGGGTCATTAAGGACTGGCTGGGAGTAACCTACATCAATGGAATACCCGACAGAGACAAGGGAATGATTGTCACCCAGGGCTGCCCAGAGGATTCAGGGGGCCTGGGGTCTTCAGCGGCGTGTCCCCCTTACCCGCTCTGACACCACAGAGCCTTGCCTGCATCCCTGTTCCTGTTCCCCGTCCTGTTTGACTCAGTTTATATCAGGGGTCTCAAACATGCGGCCCGCGGAGCTCTTCCCTGCGGCCCGCGGAGCTCCCCAGGGGAGCTCCGCAGGGGCCCCCAAGAGAAAAGCGGAGGCTCCCGCCTCCGCCCCTCTCCTGGAGCCTCGGCGCATAGAGCGCCAAGTCTCCGTCCGAGCGCCTGAGCCCCGCCCCGATCCGAGCCGCGTGGGGAGGGGGCGGGGCTGGGAGCTCTGGGCTGAGCGCTGCGCTTGGCGTGGAGCTCCCAGCCCCGCCCCCTCACCACGCGGCTCTGAGCGGGACCGCCGGAGACGCGCTCGGGTAAGGGGGGGGGGGAAAGCGGGACCCGCCGGGGCCGGGCTGTGGGGGGGGAAGGGAAGCGCTCAGGGCTGGGGCAGAGGATTAGGGTGCGGGGGGATGAGGGGTTCATGATGTGGGGGCGCTCAGGGCTGGGGCAGAGGATTAGGGTGTGGGGGGATGAGGGGTTCATGATGTGGGGGCGCTCAGGGCTGGGGCAGAGGATTAGGGTGTGGGGGGATGAGGGCTCTGGCTGGAGCTGAGGATTAGGGTGCAGGGTCCTAGTGCCTGCCCTCCGCCAGTACTGGCAAGGCAGGCTTCCCTTACCCTGAGCCTCTCCAACCCCAAACCCTCAGCCCCAGCCAGAGCCCTCATTCCCCCGCACCCTAATCCTCAGCCCCAGCCCTGAGCGCCCCCACATCATGAACCCCTCATCCACAGCCCTCACCCCACACTCCAAACCTCTTCCCTAGCCCTGAGCCCCCTCGCATCATGAACCCCTCATCCACAGCCCTCACCCCACAGCCCAACCCTCTTCCCTAGCCCTGAGCCCCCTCGCATCATGAACCCCTCATCCACAGCCCTCACCCCACAGCCCAACCCTCTTCCCTAGCCCTGAGCCCCCTCCTGCATCATGTACCCCTCGCCCTCAGCCCCACAGCCCTCACCCCTGCACTCCCTCCTATCCCCAAACTCCGTCCCAAAGCCTGCACCCCCACCCCCTGCCGCAGCCTGGAGCCTGCATCGAGCACAGAGCCTGCATCCAGACCCCCTCCCCCACCCAAACTCCCTCCCAGAGCCTTAGGCAGTAAATCTAAGTGCGTGTTTTGTCCTTTGAGTGAGGTGCATTACTGAGTGTATATATTTATTAAAACTGCGCGCGCTTAGGGGAGGAGGTGGAGAAGAGACAGGGCAGGGGCGGGGCCTCATGGAAGGGGTGGATTGGGGGTGGGGCCAGGGGCAGCAAGGGGGCGTGTCAGTGATGCGGCCCTCGGGCCAATGCACTAGTCCTCATGCGGCCCTCGGGGTCATTTGAGTTTGAGACCCCTGGTTTATATAGTAATATTCTCAGCTCTACCTTTGCTTAACCAATCATTGTATTGAAATTTAACTAACCAATCCTAACACATTGAAACATAATTCTCTAACCAATTGTATCCCACTACCCTAATTAACTTACATCTAGCAAAATTAATTATACAGCAGACAAAACCAGTTAGAAAACCAGACTGATTAACAATGTAAAAGTGGGGGCCATAAAGATAGAACAATACAGAAATGAGGGTTTCACAACCACAACCATAGATAAGGGATTTCTTGCCAGACAGGCTGCTGTCAAACTAAGTTTTCTTTAACCATCTTAAGATCTGTTTCTTTATCTGGTGGTGATGGGCACTATCGGGACAGGATCATCTTCCTAACAGCCCAATAGCACCTTATTTCAGTGTGACGGGTTTGGGATGTGACCCTTCGCTTCCCAGCGTATGGCTGCCCCTGCTGCTTAGCCAAAGGCCTTAGCCTAAGAACAAGGCCTCAGACGATCCTAGTGAGAGAAGGCCCAGACACAGGCAGACTGTGATTTTGATTCTTTGTTTTTATACCCCTGTGTAGCAGGGTGGTCCCTTGCTCCTGCCCTGAAGGATTAAAAACAGCCTGGGAGGGGGCTGTGGCTGGAGAAAGCAGCCTTTAGGCTGGGTGGATTGGGGGAAGTGGCTGCAGCTGGGGCCACGCCCCAGACAGACTCAGCTGGCCCTATAAAGGCAGAGAAGCCAGGGACAGACAAGAGTCTCCCTCTGCCTGTAGAGGAAGAATGGCCTGGCTGCAGGGAGCTGGACACAGGGTACCTGAGGGGAGCAGGGATGGGGAAAGGCAGAGAAGCTGGAGAGCTCCATCCTGGAAAGCCCCAGGCTGCGGCCTAGCACAAAGCCAACAGGTACTGGGGGTTGCAGAGGCAGGCTAGGGGTAGACAAAGGCAGCAGGTCCAAACCCCTTTGCCTGTGGTGAGTGGCTGACACTGCAGTCTGTCCCAGTGAACGGGGGCTAGATGGAGACTAGACAGTAACTGATGCAAAGTGGGGATAGTGGTTTGGGGGTTCCCCTGGGAGGGGAGACCCAGATTGGTGGGGTACTGCCAGTGGGTAGCACCCCAAATAAAGGGGCACCGGGGGCAGGGGGGCCAGAGGACAGGCGGATCACCGGCCTGCAGAAGGCGCTCCAGAGCTGGAATGAGCTAATTCCCAGGAGTCACCAGCAGAAGGCACCGCAGGAGTGAGTCCGCTCATTTACACCCTGTAACTAGCTGAGTGATAAAAATACACCTAACAGTGGGTTCTACCCCTTCCCCCATTCTGTGTCTGTCTTGTATATTTAGATTGTAAATTCTTCAGGGCATGGCCCAGCTGTTGTTCTCTGTTTGTACTTGTCCTAGCACAATGGGGACCCACTGTTAGTTGCTCCTTTGGCACTAAGGTAATTCATATGATTTATTATAATAACTCTCCTGCCACTTTGAGCCAAGGAAGCTGGCCTTGGGATGTTACTGCTTAAAAATGAGCTGGGGGTTAAAACCATGGAATATTCTTTGTGACAAGTATCCCACAAATTCCACTGACCTCCCTCGTTTTCTTTGCCTGCAGTAGGGTTTCCAATTTCCAAACCTGATGTGATCTCACAGCTGGAACGAGGGGAAGAGCCATGGGTCCCAGATCTCCAGGGCTCTGAGAAAGAAGTGCTTCCAAGAGCTGCCTGCACAGGTGAAGAATTGGTTAAACCAACTCAACAACTGTGTGGGAATGCAGGAAACATTCAGGATGCCCTACAAAGACCCTGTGAGCTCTCCAAGTTCAGGATAGTTCCCTGCAGATGTGGAGTCATTATGGCAGAAGTCACTCATGGCTTCCCTCCTATTCTGACTGACAACTGGCAGCAGGTCGCTCCCCGATCTCTCTTTCTCCTGAGTGTTCTCATGAGATGCAGACCAAAACTGATCCCTTCCTCTCTCCTCTGGGGAAGGCTTTGGGGAAAATCAGCTCCTGATAGGTTGTGAAAGCTAGGACTATAACAATGTTTAAAAGGGGACTGGATAAATTCATGGTGGCTAAGTCCATAAATGGCTATTAGCCAGGATGGGTAAGAATGGTGTCCCTAGCCTCTGTTCGTCAGAGGATGCAGATGGATGGCAGGAGAGAGATCACTTGATCATTGCCTGTTAGGTTCACTCCCTCTGGGGCACCTGGCATTGGCCACTGTGGGTAGACAGATACTGGGCTAGATGGACCTTTGGTCTGACCCGGTACGGCCTTTCTTATGTTCTTATAATCTCTCCCACATATATTTTGGATTGTTCATCCCTTTTTCCATTCCTCTCTCTGAAATTTTCTTTCTTTCTGGTGCAGGTAGTGATCTATGCCTGGATTCTCTGTGTCTCCCATCAGGTGATGGGATGGTGAGTCAGAATGAGGAGGAGAAACTCCAGCAGCAAGATGCTGAGCAAGGAGAACCACATGGAACTTTATCAGGAAGACCCAAAGGGAATGTTTCCAGGAGTTATGCACTCCCAGAAAAACCAAAAGCCTGTGAGAGACAGCAGAGGCCAGAGGAAAACTTTAGTAGCCACTCAAACCTTATAACAAGCGACAGAATCAACTTGGAAGAGACACGCTACATGTGCCATGAGTGCAGGAAAAGCTTCACTCAGAGCTCTGCCCTTATCACACATAGGAAAATCCACATGGGTAAGAAACCTTATGAATGTTCTGAGTGTGGGAAATGCTTCATTTATCGTTCAGCCCTCATCTTACATCAGAGAATCCACACAGGAGAGAGGCCTTACACATGCTCTGAGTGCGGGAAAAGCTTCAGTCAGAACTCGGACCTTATCAGACATCAGAGAATCCACACACGGGAGACGCCCTACACGTGCGCTGAGTGTGGGAAAAGCTTCAGTTACAGCTCAAACTTTATTAGACATCAGAAAATCCACATAAGAGAGAACTGTAATAAATCCCTTGACTTGGGCTGGGCAAAATAAAAAAAAAAAATCACATTTTCCTAATTCCCACATTGTGATTTTTGCACCATCTTCACCGTGGTCTCTCAGCTCCCCCAGATCAGTTACCTGCTTCTGCCTTTTGCAGCTCACCCTTCTTTGGGGTCTGTCCTGTGATCTTTTCTATCAACTCCTTTCCTTTTGAGCCAGGAATGTTCATCAGCTCCTGGAGGTTTGATCCCAACAAGGTACACTGAGGCAAAAAGTATCTGTGCCTGACATCCACTAGGACTGTACGTGGCGTTGGCTGCTCAAGTTAGTGATCTTGGTGTAAAAAGACAATTAGAGTTGTTGTGCAGATGCAGCCCAGGTGCAGTGGTTGGCATTAGCTTTCCCCTTGACCTGACCTAAACTCCATCACTTTCCCTGGTCTAAACAAACTCTGAGCATCACGGTTATACTGTTCCCCCATTTCACAGCAATTGTTAGTCATCGAGTTCTCCCTTCGGAAACCAATTGTTTCATTCCCAGTTGCTCTGTTGTTGCTTCAGCTTGTGCTGCAGAGCAGATATTTTTGCTACTATTTTCCTCACTTCAAATATATTGAACTATAAGAAAGAGCAGGAACAGGGCAGGGATAGGGGAAAATGTCATTTCACCTGCTATAACAACAGACATAGTTAGGGTAAGTCAGAGGGATTCCCTTATTCCCCATCACCATTCCAATCCCCCTGGGTTTCAGTTGGTTAGGTCAGTATTTTTTCTAAAGGGCTGGGAAGAGGATTCCCTAGTACCGTATTGTTCCGAGTATAGGCCGCTCCTGATTATAAGTCGCACCCTTAAAGTTTGGTGCTATTTTAAAAAAATTAAATTTTTAACTTTTTTTAACTTAAAGAAAATATACACATTAGTAGAACAGTAAAACAGTATTTTATTTAATGAATAGGAAGACATGTACCAGTATTTTTAACACTTTTAACACTTTTGGTAGTCCTGCTTTTGACGGCATATGTTATATACTCAGAAATATTGAAAACTATTTTGTAGTTATACTGTAAATAAAGAAGGGAAAAGGAATGGACAACAAGGAGACTGATGGGAACAGTTCTCACCCTCTCCCTTGCACAACCATTAACAACATTAGCAAATGTGGTTAGGGTTAGGGATCATGGCCCCCCCCCCCCCGGACTCCTGCCCCATCCAACCCCCCGTGTTCCTTGACACCTCCCCCCACCCCAGGGACCCCTGCCTCATCCAACCACCCCTTCTCTCTGTCCCCTGACAGCCCCTGGAACCCTTGCCCCTGACTGCCTCCCACCGCCCCATCCAACCCCTGATCCTTTCTAACTGCCCCACCAGGACCCTTGCCCCTATTCAATCCCCCTGTTCCCTGCCCTCTGACCCCCCCAACCCCTATCCACCCCCCACCCCGAACTCCCCTGCCCTCTCTCCAACACCCCCACCCTGCCCCCTTACTGCGCTGCCTGGATGTGGCTGGCGGCACTACAGTCCGGCCGCGGCTGGAGCCAGGAGCCCCGGGATGCTGGGCCAGGGCAGGAGTCACGCGGCCGGAGCCCGGAGCTGGAGGCTGTGGCGGGAGCCGGACGGCCAGAGCCAGGTAGCTGGCCGGCCAGAGTAGGGCGGCCGGGAAGGGATGCGGGGACGCGGGGCCGGGGCCGGGCGATGCGGGGCCGGGGCTGGGCGGCGGGGGACATGGCCGGGGCCGGAGCCGGCCAGCGGGGGATGTGAGGCCAGGGCTGGCGGAGGTGGGTACGCGGGGACGGGCGGCGGGGGCCGGAGCCGGGCGGCGGGAGGGACGTGGACAGGGCCAGAGCCGGGCGGCGGGGCCGGAGCCAGGGCCGGCCAGCGGGGCCGGAGCCGGCCCGCGGGGGAGGCGAGGCGGGGCGGGGACGCGGGGCCGGAGCAGGGCGGCGGGGGTGGCAGGGACGTGGCCGGGGCTGGAGCCGGGCGGCGGGGGAGGCGAGGCCAGGGCCGGCGGGGACGTGGGGCCGGAGCCGGGGCGGGGACGCGGCCGGAGCCAGGCGGCGGGGGACGCGGACAGCAGGGGACCTACCGTATTGTCCCGATTGTAGGCCGCACCCCTAGTTTAAATACTTACATTAGGGTAAAAAAGTGCGGCCTATACTCGGGACAATACGGTAAATGATTTGGAACTAAGCAAAATACCCATGTATTTCACGACCAAAGCAGTTGTGGCCCAGGCCCAGCAGGAGGTCGCTCCTGAAGAGATCTCCTTCCTAATCAGCTGCATGTTGCCTATTATTTGGGAAATACAATCCCTATTGAGGTAGGGATGGAAAAATGGAAATGACATTTCTGTTCAGCTCACCCCTGGGAGATGCTGCAAATGTGTAGAAAATGAAATCCTTGTTGAATGTGATATAGCTGCAGAAAGATACCTATTTTTAATAGAGACCTGGCATTTGGTGCCTTCCAAGGATTCTAAGCTGCACCTGAATTTAGTCCCTAATTTAAATCTGTGCCTCCAGATTAAAGAAATAAAAGGGCATAGTTGCGGGAGTTGTACCTCGCTATCGCTACTGATCTGTTGTGCGGTTGGTGAAGAATTCTATTCCAGAGAAGTGTCAAATTACCCCACGTAAGGTCAAAGATTTGACAAGAACTCGGGTAGAAATTGCAGATACTAGTGGTTGATTTTCACCCCAGAGATGGAAGCTATGGTGACCTGTGGCCCAGGTAAACTATTTTTAGAACCTGCTCCCTAATTAACTGGCACACTCATAAAGGACACCATTATTAAATTGGGAACAACCGTCTTTTACCATCTGGCTCCAAAGTTAGATGAAGCACAGAGAGAAACAGCTGATTCCTTCAGAGCCATTCCATGCCTATGGGTCCCAATCTGGCTGCCTTGTTGGACAAGAAGCACTTCCCTGCTGGGCAAATGATGGTAGCCAATGGGGGAATGTATCAGATTCCAAGTTCAGACTGCAGGATACATGAATGCTGAGTCCCGAGGCTGTGATTTGGTGTCTTAGTTTTGCTAAGGAACTAGAGTGGGGGAATAGGTGAGAGCAATAGCATTTATGGGACTAGAGACCCTGGATAGACGGTAACAATTTTATTAGTAGTATTTCAAATGGAATTTATTTTGATAAATTTTAAAATAAATCTTCTGTTAGGAGAAAAATTACTTGAGACAAGACATGTAACCTTTATCCAGTTAGAAGGTAACAGCCACAGAGTTTCCCAGGTCTCTTGTTTGCAAAGCAAAGACGTCACATCAGGCAGGAGATGTCAAAATCTGAAGTGGTGATGGGTGTGTGATAGGAGCTTTTCTGGGTTTTTTTTTTATTATTATTATTATTTATTTAATTAATTAATTTTTGTTTTGTTTTTGCAACCAGTTATTTGTATAGGTGGTGAGGCCGCTTTTCCTTTTGAGCACAGCTGTTTAACCCTCAGGCCTGGCTCTGGAAACCTCCTCAGTGCTGGCCTCGTGTTTCTTTCATGTTTGATATGTTTGGGGTTCACACATCCGCACTCCATGCTGTTCACAGCAACAGATACTTTGAGAAACCTGCTGGGTTAAGTGGGCCTTTTCCAAACGGACATTGGCCCAAAGTCTGCCTCAATTCAGCTGGATTGGGACAGGCCTGTATCACAGGAGTGGTTCACACCTGATTTGCCCAGAGACCTTGGGGGAGGTGTGGTGAGAGAGGATAAGTAGGAATCAACAACAATGAAGTTAAAGGCAATGGTGAAAAACCCTCATCTTGCAGGTCAACAAGCCTGTTCTGTTCATTCCCTCTGACGCATCTGGCACTGGTCACTCTCAGCAGCACACTGGGCTAGACGGACCATTGGTCTGACCCAGTATGACCAGTCTTAGGTTCTTAGTTAAGCCATCTACGGCCTTGTCTACACTGGCAGGTTTCTGTACAGTAAAACAGATTTCTGCGGTGTAACTCCTGAGGTGTGCACACTGCCAAGCCATTTAGTGCACAGAAACTGCACAGTTACAGCGCTGTAAAAATCCACCCTGACGAGAGGCGTACAGCTTTCTGCGCCGGGGCTACAGCGCCTCGGTACCAGTGTAGACACCCTGCTCGATTACAGCGCTGCAACTGGCCTCAGGTACATGTCCCACAATCCCTGCTCTCTCCTTTATGGTCAGCGGTTTGAACTGCATGGCCCTCAGGTGACCAACCGTGAACCCCACCCTTTAAATTCCTTGGGAATTTTGAATATCCCACTTCCCACAGAGACTGATTATGGTTACAGACCCCTCCTGAAATTAGAGCAGGATATTGTAAAGCTTTATCTCACAGTACAGTAACACAATTCAAACCTGTCGGCACAGAGGAGAAAGCACTCCTTCACTTCACATTTATAGCTACTGATCTCCCTGACAAACTTCCTTTTCTCGGGGCTGCTCCCAGCAATTTAGGGAGTTTTTCCTCTTCTCCCGTCCAGCTGTGGTTACAGGACTGCAGCAGCTCCCCAGATGGCCAGCTTTGCTCTTTCGCTTACATCAGGCCTGCACAACATGCGGCCCGGGTGGGCTCACTGTGCGGCCCATGGGAGGTGAGTAGGCAAGTGGCAGGTGAGAGAGCGGGGCTGAAGAGGCGGGTGGGCAGTGGCGGGGGCTGAGTCAGCGAGCCAGGGGGGTGGGGGGCTGAGGAGGTGAGTGGGGGTCAGTGGCGGGGGCTGAGGAGGCGAGCCGGGAGGGTGGGGAGCTGAGGAGGCGAGTGGGGGGGCAGTGGTAGGGGCTGAGGAGGCGAGCCGGGAGGGTGGGGAGCTGAGGAGGCGAGTGGGGGGGCAGTGGCAGGGGCTGAGGAGGCGAGCCGGGAGGGTGGGGGGCTGAGGAGGCGAGTGGGGGGGCAGTGGTGGGGGCTGAGGAGGCGAGCCGGGAGGGTGGGGAGCTGAGGAGGCGAGTGGGGGGGCAGTGGCGGGGGCTGAGGAGGCGGGTGGGCAGTGGCGGGGGCTGAGGAGGCGAGCTGGGGGGCTGAGGAGATGAGTGGGTGGGCAGTGGCGGGGGCTGAGGAGGCGAGCCGGGAGGGTGGGGGGCTGAGGAGGCGAGTGGGGGGGCAGTGGCGGGGGCTGAGGAGGCGAGCCGGGAGGGTGCGGAGCTGAGAACGCCAGTGGCGGGGCAGTGGGTGGGGCTGAGGAGGCGAGCCAGGGGGGTGGGGAGCTGAGGAGGCGAGTGGGGGGGGCAGTGGTGGGGGCTGAGGAGGTGAGCCGGGAGGGTGGGGAGCTGAGGAGGCGAGTGGGGGGGGCAGTGGTGGGGGCTGAGGAGGTGAGCCGGGAGGGTGGGGAGCTGAGGAGGCGAGTGGGGGGGGGCAGTGGGGGGGGCTGAGGAGGTGAGCCGGGAGGGTGGGGAGCTGAGGAGGCGAGTGGGGGGGCAGTGGCGGGGGCTGAGGAGGCGAGACGGGAGGGTGGGGGGCTGAGGAGGCGAGGGGGGGGGCAGTGGGGGGGGCTGAGGAGGCGGGAGGGCGGGCAGTGGCGGGGGCTGAGGAGGCGAGCCGGGAGGGTGGGGGGCTGAGGAGGCGAGTTAGGGGGGGCAGTGGCGGGGGCTGAGGAGGCGAGCCGGGAGGGTGGGGGGCTGAGGAGGCGAGTGGGGGGGCAGTGGCGGGGGCTGAGGAGGCGAGCCGGGAGGGTGGGGGGCTGAGGAGGCGAGTGGGGGGGCAGTGGTGGGGGCTGAGGAGGCGAGCCGGGAGGGTGGGGAGCTGAGGAGGCGAGCGAGGAGTCAGTGGCTGACCTGTTCTGCTGATCTGGTCGGGCTCCCAGCCCCTCTCCAAGGGTTGCAGCTGTCTGGAGGTGCTGCCTTCCTCAGTCCCACCTCATTCACTCCACAGGGCGACTGATTACCAAGCGGGAGGAAGATCTTATTCTACTTCTAGCAAAGAGACATTTTTCTTTTACCTTAATTATACTACCTTAGGGGCCCGCTATAACATATTACCAAGGTTCAATGTTTTGGTGGGGCAGCGCTGGGGAAGGAGGGTTTGTTTCCGTGGAGCAGGCGGTGCTGGGGGGGGGGAGTATTTCAGGGGGGCTGGGTGGCGCTGGGGTGATGTGTTTTGGGGGGGCCTTGGCGGTGCTGGGAGGGGTCAGCAGGGCTAGGGGGGTTCGGCCCTCAGCTGTTTTCTTTGGAGTAATATGGCCCTCACCACTTTACGATTTGTGCAGGCCTGACTTACATCCTTCACTGCTTTGGACGAAGCTGCGTTTGCCACCAGTTTAATCCATAGCTGAGACCTCAGGTACCAGCAGCTAGTTACAAAGGCTCAATTCCCATTGCCAGCAGTGGGAGGTTATCCTGGGCTGTCAGAGCTGCAGGATTTTTTTAAACTTCTCTCCCTGCTCAAGCCTTTAATCATTCCTGTGGCTCTTCTCTGAACCCTCTGCAATTTACCAGGGAAAGCAGCCAACCCATGAACCAACCAAACCAAACCAGGCTGGTCTGACAGATGTAACAGTCTATTGCCTTCCAAGGTTGAATACAAATCAGCTCATTCTATTCACCCAAGAGTTCCACTTTAAGGACTTTTTGTTTTCTAGTTCCAGTCAAATCCTGTGCAACAGCATCATTGTTAACTCACGACTTGGTCACTTCACATTCACAGGTTCCCAAAGTTGGCAGGTCCAAGTCTTTCCTTCCACATGCTCTCACTGGGGGAAGCCTCCTTGGCTTCAGCATCTCCTCAGACCAACCTTGGACCTTTCAGCATCCCTGTTCCACCCCAAGACCTTCCAGTCATGAGTCCATCTGAATAGGACACCTGGGAAAGCCTTACACCCCCCCTGAAGGGGAGTCCTGCACCCCCAACTTCCACAGTCCCCAGTGACTCTCCGCCAGCGCTGTACAACAGAAGGTTCGTTAGGGGTCTGGGATCCAGCCTGGGAAAGTTCTGTGTTCGCACAGGAAGCAGGAAGATTCAGCAACGTCCATCTTGGGGAGACCCCGAACTCAGAGCCTGGGCTCTCCCCTCGAGTCCCCAACCCAGCAGACTCCTTGCTCCCAACAGCCCAACTCAGCCAGGCCCTTTGCCCCTCGTCTGTCCTCTGTCCTGTTTCCCTGGCAACCTGCTCACCTGGCCTCCAGCTCGTTCTTTGTTCTCCGACTCCTCCCAGCCAGCTGGCCTCTTGCAGCAGGTGCGCCCCGGCCTTCGGTTGCTAGGAGACAGAATTTGTGGCCATTGTCTGGGCCCAGGCAGCTCGACAGCAGCCACACCTGCCCTTTGGGGGTCCCTGCCAAGATTTAACCCCCTTGTCCCACCACCGAGATCCGTGGTCCCAACACACTTCAGGGTCATGTCCCCCCATCCATGCTCCCCCCGAGTCGTGGCTGGGAGTGGGGCCGCAGCTAAGGGGGAAGGGACACAGGCAGGGGTGAGAGGACAGGCAGGGGCCAGAGCTGGGGGTGCCAGTGACAGCTTGCGAGGGGGCAGGTGCTGGCTTGAGTGACTGGGATGTAGGAAACCCCAGCCTGCCCCTCCGGGCCAAGTCCACTGGTTGTCTCCTGCGTTGTGACATCCAGATTTAAATCTTCCCAGCATGTGCTGCGGCTCGTGTATTAAGCCCTCCTGGTTGGCCTGGTCATTGCCAAAGTAGCTCAGTTGGGATTGCATTAGATTGAAGATCTGAAGGTTTCTGGTTTGATACCAGGCTTTAGCACCCCCTTCACCCTCGGCGTGTCGTGCTGGGCTTTCTTCTGGGTGTGCAGCTGTGCCTTGAACTCACCAGTTTTCCTAATTTCAGAGGCAACACTCGCAGAGGGCGTGTGTGGGGTCCTGTGCCCCACCTGGGTTAGCTATGGCCTGCTACATCATGTGGTGCTGCCAGGCTCCCTCCCTGCACAGCAGCTGCTGGAGGGGTGAGTGGAGAGGGGCTGCCTTTGCTGCTTCCTCTCCCTGCACTGTTCACAGCTGGGAGGGGCTGTTGATCATAAGGGGGGTGGGGCTGAACCTTGACATTGTGCCCCCTCCCTTCAGAAGACACCAGTCATCTGTACCTGATTGCCAGCTCCTCAGCCAGAGGAAAAAGTGGTTTTCTGCACCTGAGCTGCCAGCTCTTCCTTTCTTTCTCATGAAGGGTAGGAAAAAAGAATCTCTTTTTCAAACCCCAGTCCTACCGCTGACCAAGGTCTGACTTTCTAAGTTCCTGCTACAGTGGAGGATTTAGAGTTAGTGGGGCCCTGTGCGCATAAAGTCCATGCAACAATCCCCCTTCCTCCGAGCCCTGGTATGTCTCCAGTAGCTGCTGTCCCCTGCTTGCAGGGAAGGAAGTTTCCACCCATCCAGGAGACCCCAGCCTGGGACTAAAGTCAGCTTCGGGCTTCTCTCACCCTTCTTGGAATCAAGTTCATGTTTTTACCAAGAGTTTAAAGCAGCCTGAACCCCCAGAGTCTGGATCAATGTCACAAGTTCCCAGTGTCTCCGTGGAAGAGAATTTGTTAAATCCCAGATGAGTGGAGTTAAATCAGTTCTCAGCCTGAGTCCTTAGGTCTTAACCCTGAGGCTATTGCCCCATCATGGGCCCATTTCCCGCCTCTCTTTCGTACAGAAGCACAATTTTCTTTGTACAGACACAGGAACAGCAAGATCTTTCTCTGTCCCTTGTGCAAAGCAGGGGGCCAAATTCCATGGAAAAATGGACAAGCAGGGGGCTCTGGGCACATCCAGCCCTGGCCGTGAGATGTTCCCTCCCCTCTTTCTTTATGCCCCTGTTGCTATTTCATGGATTGTCTGGGATGGGGAAACGCTGAGTTCACTCTAGGTGGAGGGGAAAAGAACCCGGAAAATCTCAGGGCCACAGGGAAAACCCAACCCCTGCTATCGGGGGTCACTGAGGTGCTGGGGATTTGAGTAGGAAAGGGACTGTCTGAATTGTCAAGGTGGGGAATGAATAACAATCTACAACTAGATCCACTTCATTAACCACCGACAGGCTAATCCTGCTGCAGATAAAAAGGAAACTGGGTGTGATTCTTTGCTGTTCATCCATGGAAACAGTGACCCAATTGCACTGCAGTGAATGTGCTGGGGAAAGCTGGAGTTTACAGGCAGGTGGAAATAGGGGATCCTAGAAATACCTGGCGTCCCCCACACCGCATCTGCCACCAGGGTTGGGTGTTGAGCTGCTCACAGAGTCCTTCACCACCATTAACCTTCTAGCAGGGGATTGCAGCACCCCCCACCCAGCCAATGCAGTATAAGGGCTGATTCTTGTATCTCTGCACCCTGAATCTAGGGCATGTACTCTCTCTTTCCCCCTCTGCTGTGTAGAAACTGGCCCTGCTGCAAAGTGTCCCCCATGAACCACCAACCTCCAGGACAGTAGGTTCGGCCCTCAGAGCAGGGAGCTGCCCAAGGTGGGGCTGTAGCTCAGCGGTAGAGCACCTGCTTTGCATGTATGAGGCTCTGCTTTGCATCTCCAGGTTCTTTTCTTCACACTGCAGCTTTGCTCGTGCCCATCTCGGATGTGACCCAGCATCTCCCTGCCCGAGTTTCAGTCCTGCTCAGTGAGGGGCAAATGACAATTGCATGGAAGGTCATGGGGTGGGGAAGGGGTTGCTCCTAAGTCACCTTGGTACATTTAAGATTCCCACCTGCTGTGCTGCTTGGGACAGTGGTAGATGGGAAGGGTGAATCCTGTTGTAATGGGGGTATAGCTCAGGGGTAGAGTGTTTGATGGCAGATCAAGTGGTCCTTTGTTCAAACCCAGGTGCCCTCTTAAAAAAAAGAAAAACATTTTCATTTCTATTCTCCATTATGTTCAGGAGCTCCACCATACGAGGATGTTTGAAATGAATGTGAACACTCAACATTTCGCTGTCCAAATGCATAAAAACATAGCAAACCTGTCCATCAGCTGAAATCAGTTCCAATCCTCTAAGTGTCTAGTTTATGTTTTCATCAATTAAATAAAGATATCATTCCCTGAAGCAGAGCACAAGTTTGAAATACAGGCAGCATAGAGCCAACATTCATAATGTCAACTACAAAAAAATGATACACATCTAGAGAGAGCATCATTATAATCAGCCAATCAGAACCTCTCCATAGACCCCTTACACGACCACTTCTCTGTAATATTGACTGCAAATATAGAACAGCGGTCGCAACGGTGATCTATACAGTTACAGATTATGTCAATAACATCACAGGAGGTGACACTGCATCAGTGAGACTGATACTTGAATACTGCCTCCAGTTTTGGTGTCCTCATTTGAAAAAGATGTTGTGAAATAGGGGCTCGGGCAGCAAACAGCCACCTAATGTTCTGAGGACTGGAGAAAAATGCCTTCTAGTGAGCTATTGAAAGAGCTCAACCTGATTAGCTGATCAAAAGAAGATTGAAAGGTGACTTCATTGAAGTGCCGTAATTGAGAGAAAAGATTGGGTATTTAAGGGCTCTTTAATCGAGCAGAGAAAGGCATAAGAAGACCCAATGGCTGGAAGGTGAAAAGAGACAAATTCATATTACAACTAAGGCACAAAAATTCAACAGCGAGGATGATTCACCACAGGAACAAGCTACCAAGGAAAGTGGTGGATTCGCCATCTCTTGATGTCGTTTAATGAAGACTAGATGCCTTTCTGGAATGTGTTTGCCTCAAAAGTAGCTCTTGTGTCATACAGGAGGCCTGTGATATGCAGGGGGTCAGATTAGATGCTCTAATGGTCTCTTCTGGCCATAAAGTCAACTAATTTCTGAAAAACTGAGTGTAGCATTGGAAGCAGCGTCTGATGTTTCCCTGTCTAGCCGGCTTGCTGCCTAGAACGAACGCTCCTGGAGTGGGGTGATCCACAGGGAGCAGCTCAAACCTGCAAAGTGCCTGGCCAGGGGCAGGACATTAGCCCAGCAAGGGAGGGGTGTGGCAGTGACATCACAAAGGCCTTTTGCAGGACCTCAGCCTATTGGTCCAAGGTGGTGGGGAGGTGGTGACCTCACAGAGAGATGCTGACATCAGCCAGGCAGGACGGGGGCGAGGGGCCAGGGAAACCTCAGAGACCCCTGTGGCTTTGCTCCAGCAAGTCTCCTTCTCCAGGTCTCTCTCTGAGGACTGAGGGAGTATTCGGGTTCATGGACGTGAGCGCCAGGAGGAACCTCTTTCGAGTTTTCTCCTTCCCTTTTAGTGATTTTACTAGAAAACAGCCATCCCTGTTTAGAAGGTAAGAGCCTCCTGGAGGTTTGAAACCTGTTCAGTCTGATCCATCTGGTGAGAGTTGAATTCTAGGCATTGAAAACACGAGCTTAAGCACCTGGGATTTTGTCCCTTAGAATCACTGGGGACATTGGGGTTTGTCCTTTTTGTTTCACCTTTTGTCCTTTCTCCTGTTCCCCTCTCAACACCAGGAGAGGGGTGTGTGTGTGTGTGTGTTGCGGGGGAGTGCTCAAAATGTGGGGCTGAAATAGTGCTCGGGCAGTGATCCCCACCAGTGACCTGGGCCATCCTTTGGGCTCTCTGGTGAGAACCCTCAGCCTCCCGTCCTCAGTCTGTACCCTGATTGGCTGGGCAGGGAGTTATTGACAGGGAGGAAACTCAGGTCCTTGTTGTTCTCTTTTAAGACCAAGTAAATAAGTCAGAACCAGTTCTATGTTTGATGAATTTTGCTGCTTCTGGGCCCAAGCCGCCTACTCCTTGGGCACACTTGTTCCCCATTCACAGTGCCACCCCCCTCTCTATTCTCAGCAAGCTGCAGCATGAGGTTTCAGCTCCCGTACTCCCACCCGCTCCCTTTCCTGTTGATAGCAGCCAAGGGAATGCTGGGAAATTTGGTTCTTTCCCTGCTCCAGGGCTGGCTCTAGGCAGGGAGCTAACCAAGGAACTACAGCTTCCAGGGCTCCCTGTTGGTTCTCAGCTCCCAGGCTCGATCCCTGCCGGCTGCCGCCCCTGCAAATGGTCTGCTCCAGGCACCTGCTTGCTTTACTGGTGCCTAGAGCCACCCTGACCCTGTGCCCCTGCCCAGAGCCTGCATCCAGCACCCAAACTCCATTCTAGAGCCTGCACCTGACTCCATCCCAGAGCGCAACCTCTCAACCATCCTACACTCCAATCCCCTGCCCCAATCCATTGCCTGCATCCCAGACCTCCTCCCCCCACTCAAACTCCCTTGCAGAGCCTTAGGCAAGTGTGGGGAAGAGTTCGGGGCGGGGGCGGGCTCTGAGTGGTCTGGGCACCACCAAAACTTCTACAAACCTGCTGCCACTGATACTTGGGGCGGGGTGAGGAGGCGAGCGGCGAGTCGGTGGATGGAGGGGGGGGCGCCATTTTCAGTATTTTAATGTTTGGTACTGCAGTGATCGACTGCTGTGTGCAGTAATATAGTGACCCCTGGGGGGTCCATACTCCCCCTGGGGGGGGCGAGGAGGTCAGCCACGGGTCGGCGGATGGAGAGAGGCAAATCTCTCAGATTCAAAATCGGGGACAGTGTCTGTTGGTCCTTTTTGCTGCTTTTCTCTGGGCTGTGGGTTGTCCCAGTGCTGCACAGAGGGGTTCCCACAGGAAGGTGCTTGCTCCTAACCCCCGAGGCCATCAGCATGTCGGCTCTTCTCTAGCCAGCCCACTTGCCAGGTCTGATTGGCCTTGGTCGGGCTCCCAGCCCCCCTCCACGGGTTGCAGCTGTCTGGAGGTGCTGCCTTCCTCAGTCCCACCTCATTCACTCCACAGGGCGACGGATTACCAAGTGGGGGGAAGATCTTATTCTACTTCTAGCAAAAAGACATTTTTCTATTACCTTAATTGCACTACCTTAGGGGCCCCCTATAACATATTACCAAGGTTCAATACAAAGTCATAGACAAGTTATACAAAAATGCGTAATGCAGAGATTTATCTACAACCGCACTGAGTGACTGCTGGATGCAGTGATATAGTGACCCCTGGGGCTTTGAATGAGGCTTTATACTGGGGGGCAGGGGAGTCGGAGGCGAGCGGGTGGGCAAGTGGCGGGTGGGCACAGAGGGGAGCAGTGAGCCAGCAGGGGCTCTAGGGGCGGGCAGGGGGGTTTCTGGCCGGGGAGGGAGGAGGTGAAAGGAGGCGAGTGGTGGGTGGGGGACTGACTAGCAGGAGATGCAGCAGGCCAGCGGGGGGCTAGGGGTTGAAGAGGGGTGTGATGATGGGGTCGAGCGGGGAGGGGGCAGGTCCTATTTTACTGCTGTGATCTGGTCACCCTATGGGTGCCATTTCTTCCCTCTCCCTCAACCTTCCTTTTTGGCCCACACCTGTTTTGGTGGGGCGGCGCTGGGGAAGGAGGGGTTGTTTCTTTGGGGCGGGCAGTGCTGGGGACGTTGTTTCAAGGGGGCTGGGTGGCACAGCAGGGGGAGGCACTTTTATATTCTTGCTTTGAGTGCAAAAATAGCTAGTTACGGCTCTGGGACCCCATATTGCGCTAGGTGCTGTACAATCCCTGGCCAACACTGGGACACCCAGGGGGTTCCCCTCAATCTCCCTGAGCCTCTGCAGCCCAACTTCTTCTAACTCCATCTGGATCACACACACACACACCCCGGCAAAAAAACAAACCAAACTGGGCGGGGCAGCTCCTGGGGGCGGGGCTCTGGCACAGAGCAGGGGCGGGGCTCTAGCACAGAGCAGGGGCGGAGCAGCTCCTGGGGGCGGGGCTCTGGCACAGCCTAGGGGCGGGGCAGCTCCTGGGGGTGGGGCTCTGGCATAGATGGGGCTAGTTCCCACCTCAGAAAGTCCCTGGCCCGGTGAGTGTGGCAGCTGCAGCCTGGTTTGGTCTTGAAGGAGCCAGGAAGGGGCTGGAGCAGTGGGGGGCTGGTAGGAAGGAAGCAGGAAAAACAAGGAAAAGAGCTGTGGGGCAGCTCCTGGTGGCTGGGCTTTGTAAGGTGCAAGACACTGCTGGTGCTGCTGCCTCCAGTGTGCGCTGGGAGCCGGGCTGAGCTCTGGGCTGCTGCTGCGGTGCCAGAGGGGCTGCTCCAGGGACAGACTTTCACTGAAGCACTTTCTGTGCCCATCCGAGGTGGGACAGCCCTGGGTGGGCAGAAGAGAGACTCCACACACAGGTCCCAGAAGCTGAGGGTCTTGCAGCCCCTGGGGATCTGCTCTTGGGTGGGGTCTGGACAGCGATGGAGCCCCTGCCTCATGCTGCCTCAGGTGTAGTGTGAGAAACTGCTGTGTGTAGGAATTTGCTACTTATGGTGCACTGAGCATGCTCACATGAATTGAGCATGCTCAGTAAATCTGCTGAAGCCACTTCAATTCACCCTGCCCTTTCTCAGAATCAGATTCTGCAGATTGCTATTTACAGGGTGTCATAAACGTATAGCTACAGGTAGCATAAAATACCCTGTAAAGGGTTAAAAAGCTCAGATAACCTGGTTGGCACATGACCAAAAGGACCAATAAGGGAAGAAAATACTTTCAAATCCGCGGGGGAAGGTTTTTGTTTTCGTGTTCCTTTGTTCTCCCCAGGTCAGCGAGGAACCAGGGTATGGAAAATACATCAACCTAAGCACATGGCATAGAAAAACCTTAGAGTTCTGTGCATAGGCAGGTCCCTGCAGACCTTGCTGAGTCACAAGGCGTATCTGCCTTCTCTCAATGGGTCGATTGTGTAGCTGATGGTCCTTAATGGGCCATCAAGCAGGCTAGACAGAACTGACACCAATTTGTCTGGCTGGGGTGTTCCCTGGAAGCAGAGCACAAGTTTGAAATACGGGCAGCATAGAGTCAATATTCATAACGTCAACTTCAAAAATGATTCACATCTAGAGAGAGCATAATTATAATCAGCCAATCAGAACCTCTCCATAGACCCCTTACACGACAACCTTTCTACAATATTGGCTGCAAATATAGAACAGCAGTCGCAACGGTGATCTATACAGTTACAGATTATGTCAATAACGTCACAGGAGGTGACACGGCATCAGTGAGACTGATACTGGAATACTGCCTCCAGTTTTGGTGTCCCCGTTTGAAAAAGATGTTGTGAAATTGGAGCTGGGGCAGCAAAGAGGCACCAAATGTCCTGAGGGCTGGAGAAAAATGCCTTCTAGTGAGCTATTGAAAGAGCTCAACCTGTCCAGCTTATCAAAAGAAGATTGAAAGGTGACTTAATTGAAGTGTTGAAGTGCATTAATGGAGAGAAAAGATTGGATATTAAAGGGCTCTTTAATCTAGCAGAGAAAAGCATAACAAGACCCAATGTCTGGAAGGTGAAAAGAGACAAATTCATATTACAACTAAGGCACAAAGATTCAACAGCGAGGATGATTTACCCCAGGAACAAGCTACCAAGGAAAGTGATGGATTCTCCATCTCCTGATGTCATTTCATAAAGACTAGATGCCTTTCTGGAATGTGTTTGCCCCAAAAGTAGCTCTTGTGTCATACAGGAGGCCTGTGATATGCAGGGGGTCAGATTAGATGCTCTAATGGTCTCTTCTGGCCATAAAGTCGACTCATTTCTGAAAAACTGAGTGTAGCATTGGGAGCAGTGTCTGATGTTTTCCTGTCTAGCCGGCTTGCTGCCTAGAACGAACGCTCCTGGAGTGGGGTGATCCACAGGGAGTAGCTCAACCCTCCAAAGTGCCTGGCCAGGAGCAGGACATTGGCACAGCAAGGGAGGGGTGTGGCAGTGACATCACAAAGGCCTTTTGCAGGACCTCAGCCTATTGGTCCAAGGTGGTGGGGAGGTGGTGACCTCACAGAGACATGCTGACATCAGGGAGGCAGGACAGGGGCGAGGGGCCAGGGAAACCTCAGAGACCCCTGTGGCTTTGCTGCAGCAAGTCTCCTTCTCCAGGTCTCTCTTTGAGGACTGAGAGAGTATTCAGGTTCACGGACGTGAGCGCCAGGAGGAACCTCTTTCGAGTTTTCTCCTTCCCTTTTAGTGATTTAACTAGAAAACAGCCGTCCCTGTTGAGACGGAGCTGTTCTGGCGGGACCCAACTGAGTGTGCCAAATCAGGACCAATTGCTCAAACAGGGCAGTTACAGCCCTAGGCTGGGGTTTTTCCACCTCTAAGGCAAACCAAACCAGCCAGACAAAAAGGACTTTGGTCTCACCCCACTGGCTAACCACAAGTCACGCAAGCAATTTCCTTAGACACTCCAGTCTCCCAGCATCACCACCAGTGCACTCGTCCTGGGGATGAATGGTTATGAAAACCAACACCCCAATAAAAGAAAAAGGTTCCCTCGATCCCAAAGGACCAAGCCCCAGACCCAGGTCAATATACACATCAGATCTTACCCACAAATCACGCTGTTGCCAATCCTTTAGAATCTAAAATCTAAAGGTTTATTTACAAAGGGAAAAAGGTAGAGATGAGAGGTAGAATTGGTTAAATGGAATCAATTACATACAGTAATGGCAAAGTTCTTAGTTCAGGCTTGCAGCAGTGCTGGAGTAAACTGCAGGTTAAGATTAAGTCTCTGGAATACATCCCCCACTGGGATGGGTCGTTCAGTCCCTTGTGTAAAGCTTCAGTTTGTAGCAAAGTCCCTCCAGAGGTCAGAAGCAGGATTGAAGACAAGATGGAGATGAGGCATTAGCCTTATATAGACTTTTCCAGGTGTAAGAATCCCTTTGTCTTCACTGTGGAAAATTACAGCAAAATGGAGCCTGGAGTCACATGGGCCAGTCCCTGCATACTTTGCTGAGTCACAAGGCGTGTCTGCCTTCTCTCCATGGGTCAATTGTGTAGCCGATGGCCCTTAATGGGCCATCAAGCCAGCTAGGCAGGGCTAACATCAGCTTGTCTGGGATCTTTCCCAGAAGCAGAGCATAATACAAAATACAGACAGTACAGAGCCAATACTTATAACTTCAACTACAAAATGATACACAGACATACAGACAGCATAATCATAACCAGCAACCCAGAACCTGGTCTTAGACACCTTATATGACCCCCTTCACTTAAGATTTGGTGCCACTACAGGACCTTGGTTGCAACCCATGTTCTATATGGTCCCCATTTATATCAATAACGTCACACCCCCAACGCAAAATTGATGCAGGAAGGGATGACAAAACATCGCTGACTGCATCCCAAGAGCCCCCTTTCCTTGGGTTTGTCTCACTGCAGCTAGTGTTGGGCTAGAGGCTGTACCAGTGTATAACCGAAATGGTTTATCAAAGTCATGTTCAATAACATGAATGAATCTCTTTACAAACTCAAGGTATAACTTGGTTAGCTTTTGCAGCATGGTTCCTGTATGTTTCATGTGATCTTGCCAAGAGCTAAAGAAAACAGCTACTTTATCCATACCAGCTTTGGCCAATGTTTTGAACCCAATTAACATTAAACCAATGTAGATATTGATGTTGTTCATAGTACAGGACTCTTGGCATTTAGCCATGAAAGCAATATGGTCGTGTGCCTCAGTTTCCCCTTTCACACAGCACAACAGTTCTGGAATGTATTTTCCCCTGTGAAACGTTCCAATACTGTTTATAGGCATTAACTGTGAAACATCAGTATAGCAAGGCCCTTTAACATAAAGTGTGTTTTCATGTATTCCTTTCAACATGTTTAAGGGATTTTCCAAAAGATTAGGCACATTGTACATTGTTACAGTTCTTGGCAATAGCAACACATTAGTTACAAAAATTAGCATTAGCAATAACAACAAATTCATTGCAAGTGTCCATTTACAATTATGTTTGTCATGCCCCACCCTTGGCTCAATACCATTGGAGTTTGGGCATTTTAGGGTTAACCTGTGGCTTCCCTTTGCAAAATTCAGTCTTCTCTTTCCTTCTGGATTAAACCCTGTCTTCTCTTGCTTAACAGAATTCACTGGCTGATGGGGTGGGCCCTCTGTGCTAACAGCTATTAGCAAGTCCTTCTTCTCCCTGCCAGCCAAGTAATTCGCATCAACACAGACACTAGCTTTTAACTTCTTAGCTGCTATGGATTCCACGGCTGGACTTTGTCTTACAGAGATACCACACCAATTCAAAGGGTCTGAGGGTGAGAGCTGGCTTGCTCTCCCCTGCCTCCTCAAGCATTCAGCCATAAAACTGTTCTGCTTTGAAACACCAGTAACTGAATCTGTCCTCAGATCCTGAAGCACAGACTGCTCACTTACAGATTCAGCATGGAGACATTCCTGTCCCAACACCATTGTCTCCCCAACAAGCTGGCCACACAAAGCCTTGTGGTTATAGGGCCGCTCAACTTCCTTAACAGCTTCTACTCCACCTGAGACCTTTTCAAAGCTGCCCACACTGGATCTCTCAAAAGGAAAGTCAGTGGATCCATTCACAACAGAAAATTTCTGGCTGTTAGGAACTGAAACTTTCTTGACTAAATCACTTTTACACCCTTCAGTTGCAGTAAACTGCTTGCACAGGCTACCATGAGGATTCCTTTCCCTAGGAGCTTCTCTAAGCAGCAATTCACCCCTCTCAGAAATTCTGCCCTTCCCCTCTTCACCTAGGGCTTGCTCTAAAGGAACACTTCCCTGAGCAACCACAGATGCTTTCTGGGTCTCACTTACATTCAGAATCACCTTAGGCCCAACAGGCGGATTTCTACACAATCCCCTTTTAGGCACACCTACAGACTTTCTAGATAACAGGTCAGAAGCAGTCTCCTTCCCTTGGCCATGAACAAGTTCAGGAATCTTTTCCTTCTTGCTACAAGTTGTCAAACTGTCAGTAGGTAACACAATTAAATCACCTTCATGCTCTCCTTGTGCCCTGGCTAGGGTATCACCCTGATCAGACAGAGTTGCTACACCCTTTTCCAACCACACATTAGCAACTGGCAAACTACAAGCACCAGAACTGTCTGGTCTTTGGGACCTTGCTATGACACTAACTGGATGCAACCTAGTTACAGTGCCATTCTTCCCAGCAGACACAAACTCGGGACTATTCCCTTCCTGGGCTTTAGCTGTATTTACAACCAACTCCGAGACAACTGAATCACCCTCAACCATCACAGGCTGGAAGGCCCCTTCTGTCTGCTCCACAGACACAGAAGAGCCGGAGACACATTCTCCTTCACCAGACACACAGCTTGGGATTTCACTTCCCTTGTCCCAGCACACAGGGCTGTTCACAGACAACTGCTTGGAGACTGGGGTAGCTTCCTCCATAGGCAAGTCAATACTCCTGACAGACACAGGCACATTCCCTCCACTGTCACATTTCTCCACACAGGAAACAGGTAAGGGATATGGACACTCATTTTCCACTATCCCTCCCTTCCCAAACTGCTGATTAGACAAAGCCATCAGCTCACAAGGCTGCCTAGGCTCCTCCAAACTTTCCCTACCAGGCCCATTGCCTCTCCCAACAGATAAGCTGCTGCTCTTTTCACTACACTGAGCTACCTTTAGCAAATCACAGTTACCCATTTCAGGTTTACTTCTACAAGCTGCACTAGCCACCAATCCATTACCCATTACAAATTTACCCTCTCCTTCCTCAGTTAGGGATTTAACCTGAGAAACATTTTCCTCCCCAATGAGATCTTTCTGCTCTTGATCTAACTCCAGATTTCCTTCTGAGACATCAGACAGACATTCAGAAACTTCATTCCCAGACACACTGCTTTTTTGCACAGACAAACCTTTGGAGCAACCCTCCTCAGGCAAATCATTGCTCACACTAGACACAGGTTTAAGATCATTCCTCTCCTGTGACTGGCTACCTGGACTGAACAAAGCTTTAACATTTTCCCCAATTAAAAGATCTTTAGGCAATAACTTCCTGACGCCAGCTATCACTTCATGCTGAGCCCCATTCCACTCAAGGTGGATTCTGGCTAAAGGCACACGGACAGTAAACTCACAGAGGATCACAACATTCACACTCTGATTTGGTAAATAATCTTCCTCTTTGACCAGATCTGCTTTAACAAGAGTGATGTTAGAAGCCATAATTTGCCCTAAACAGCTTTTACCATTGACTTTTACACACTCCATGAATTTTCCATTACCATTCCCATCCATAGCACTAGCACAATTTATGGGGCCACCCCCTACTGAACCCACAGTAACAGCATTGACATAAAAGGTGGCATTGTTGGGGTACATTTGGTTACCCCCAGACAACTGCTCAGAGTTATACAACATACCAACATTGTTACAAACTGGACTTTCAAGAGGATACAGTCTCTGCTGTTCTTCCATTGCTTTTTTGACTTGGAGTTGGAGTCTAGCTGTCTCCTGTTGCATCTGTCGAGTTTTCTCCTCAGGAGCCAGCAGCTCCAGACGCCTCTTACGAGCTTTTTCTTCTCTCTTAGCAACTTCTTTCTTTCTCTCATCAGCCTCTTTCTCCATTCGAATTTCTGCCAGTTCTTGCTCATAATCAAACCGCAGGCTGTCTCTCAAGGCTTGCAGTTTCCTTGCTTTTCCTGATGCTTTCTGTCTCATGGTCACTGATCTTTAACCAACCAAACTCTCAATCCCAAAGTTAAAATTTGGATAGCGTGGGGTTCTGACCCAAAGCTTAATTGACCTGGTTCTGTGGATCCAAGCACGACTATGCCACTGTGACGGAGCGATTCTGGCGGGACCCAACTGAGAGTGCCAAATCAGGACCAATTGCTCAAACAGGGCAGTTACAGCCCTAGGCTGGGGTTTTTCCACCTCTAAGGCAAACCAAACCAGCCAGACAAAAAGGACTTTGGTCTCACCCCACTGGCTAACCACAAGTCACGCAAGCAATTTCCTTAGACACTCCAGTCTCCCAGCATCACCACCAGTGCACTCGTCCTGGGGATGAATGGTTATGAAAACCAACACCCCAATAAAAGAAAAAGGTTCCCTCGATCCCAAAGGACCAAGCCCCAGACCCAGGTCAATATACACATCAGATCTTACCCACAAATCACGCTGTTGCCAATCCTTTAGAATCTAAAATCTAAAGGTTTATTTACAAAGGGAAAAAGGTAGAGATGAGAGGTAGAATTGGTTAAATGGAATCAATTACATACAGTAATGGCAAAGTTCTTAGTTCAGGCTTGCAGCAGTGCTGGAGTAAACTGCAGGTTCAGATTAAGTCTCTGGAATACATCCCCCACTGGGATGGGTCGTTCAGTCCCTTGTGTAAAGCTTCAGTTTGTAGCAAAGTCCCTCCAGAGGTCAAAAGCAGGATTGAAGACAAGATGGAGATGAGGCATTAGCCTTATATAGACTTTTCCAGGTGTAAGAATCCCTTTGTCTTCACTGTGGAAAATTACAGCAAAATGGAGCCTGGAGTCACATGGGCCAGTCCCTGCATACTTTGCTGAGTCACAAGGCATGTCTGCCTTCTCTCCATGGGTCAATTGTGTAGCCGATGGCCCTTAATGGGCCATCAAGCCAGCTAGGCAGGGCTAACATCAGCTTGTCTGGGATCTTTCCCAGAAGCAGAGCATAATACAAAATACAGACAGTACAGAGCCAATACTTATAACTTCAACTACAAAATGATACACAGACATACAGACAGCATAATCATAACCAGCAACCCAGAACCTGGTCTTAGACACCTTATATGACCCCCTTCACTTAAGATTTGGTGCCACTACAGGACCTTGGTTGCAACCCATGTTCTATATGGTCCCCATTTATATCAATAACGTCACACCTGTTTAGAAGGTAAGAGCCTCCTCGAGGTTTGAAACCTGTTCAGTCTGATCCATCTGGTGACGGTTGAATTCTAGACATGGAAAACAGGAGCTTAAGGAGGCAGAATTTTATTGCGCACCTGGGATTTTGTCCCTCAGAATCACTGTGGACATTAGGGTTTGTCCTTTTTGTTTCCCCTTTTCCTCCATCCCTCCCTCCCTCCTTTCTCTTCGTTTCTTGCTTTTTTTGTCCTTTCTCCTGTTCCCCTCCCAACACCAGGAGGGAGGGGTGTGTGTGTGTGTGTGTGTGTGTGTGTTGCGGGGGAGTGCTCTGCAGCTCCCACTGTGGGAAGTCCACCCAAAAATGTGGGGCTGAAAGAGTGCTCGGGCAGTGATCCCCACCAGTGACCTGAGCCATCCTTTGGGCTCTCTGGTGAGAACCCTCAGCCTCCCGTCCTCAGTCTCTACCCTGATTGGCTGAGCAGGGGGTTATTGACAGGGAGGAGACTCTGGTCCTTGTTGGTATCTTTTAAGACCAAAGAAATAAGTCAGAACCAGTTCTGTGTTTGATTAATTTTGCGGCTTCTCTGCATTAATGGTCTCTGAGCAGTTCATGATTCTCTCTAACATTGCAGTTCTCCTCAAATACTTGCTGAATAATTACTGTTACTGTTGTTGGTCTGGACCTCATCTGAGAGCACTTTATTCAGGTCATTCAGTGTGTGAAATTCAAGATCCAAAGGTTAGTTTGAAAATCAGGGCTCTTGGGTCCTATTCCCAACTCTGCCACTGACTGGCCGTGTGACCTAAGACAAGTCAATTCTCCTTTCTCAGCCTTAGCTTCTCTCTCTTTCGAGTAGGGATAATAATGATCCGCTCTTACCTAGCTCAACACACTCACTCTTCCCCAGCACACACACTGTCTCTCCCCAGAACACAAACAGTCTCTACCCCGCCACGCACACTGCAGTTGAAAAGCAGCTGGCAATCTAGTAAGGTGCCCATGGAACGGTGGGATAGAGAAACCTGCATCATGTGATGCTGTACCATCCCGTGAGGCATTGCAAACCCTTCCCAAAACACCCTGCAGCCAGTTGCACAGTGGGATAGTTACCCACAGTGCACTGCTCTCTGTGGCCATCCAAGAACTGCTAGCATGGATGTGCTCTGGTGACACAAGGGGCATAGGGAGGACATTCAATAGCTGTTTAGTTAAAACACTTTAACTAAAGCAGCAATGCCAGGGGGTTGGTGGCTCCTTTCTTTCCTCACCCTGGAGTAAACTCAGCTTTTTATTTCCATTCTTGATGTTTCATGGAATAACAACAGACGACTGAAGAAAGACGTGGACAGGGTGGGTCTCAGGGGAGAGGCAGAGAGGTTCGAGCGGTGGGCAGAGCAGGTCTCGGAGGTGGGGGCAGTGGGCAGGGCAGGTCTCAGGGGAGGGGCAGAGAGGTGGGGGCAGTGGGCAGGGCAGGTCTCCAGGGAGAGGCACAGAGGTGTGGGTGGTGGGCAGGGTGGGTTGTAGGGACGGGTCAGCGAGGTGGCGGTGGCGGCTGGTGGGCAGACCTTGTGGTAGGGGGTGGAGAGGCACGAGCAGGAGGCAGGAAGGCCTTGGGGGAGGAGGGGAGCGAGCGAAAGGTGGCTCAGCCGTCCTCAGCCAAAGAGGAAGAGCAGGGGGTGGGAAGTGGCCAAACAGGAGCAAGGGGGGAGCACAGGGGGGGCCTCAGAGAGAGGAGAAGGGTGGAGGGGGCAGTGCCATGGTCTGGGCACCAATGGGCCCCCCACTTCTAGGGAGCTTCCAGCGCTCACACCCAGCCTCCCCAAATGCAAGAGCCATGGGCCACCTATTCGCTTCATCTTCACTAACCAAGCCCCTCCACAAGCTATGTTGAAGGGAGAAGCCCTCCTGTTGGCACAGCACTATCTGCACCGGTGTTGGTGCCACTAGGCCTGGGTAAACCAAAGTTGTGACTTTGGGCCTGAAGTGAACCAAAGTTCTTACATGCTGTGAACTTTAACCAGCCTAAGATGCTAACAGACTGCAAGCAAAATGTGTAGCTGTCAGCAATCTCCGCTTGCAAATGTAGGAGTTTGGAATAGCAGAAGCGGCGGGGAGGAGGGGGAGAGGGGGAAGGAAAATCTGTATGCGTTTGTTCTGTGAAGGCCATAGATAAGCTTGTGCATGAGAACCTTTTCTAACACGCTGAAATGTAATACCTAATGTAGCTGCTGCTGGGAAGGGAGGGGTGAGGGGGAAAACCGAACAAAAGGCTTACACAAACAAGTGGGGTATAAATGCTGGGACCCCGCCTGCGCGCGGGTGTGCAGGATTTGAGAATGCTATTCTCCCTGACACCTTATTTGGGGCTCAAATAAACCTGGTTTTGCTTCTCCACCCTGGTGTGATAATTAGTGCGACGCACACCGGGCAACGAATCCCGCTGTTGCTCCGCCTTGGGCTCTTTGAGTCGGCAACAGTTTTGGCGTCCCTGGGTGGGCTCGAGGCAAAATTGTGCCTTGCCCGGACTCCTCCAATGGCCGGTGGACGATGGTCACAGCCGATGCCTAGCGCGCACTGGTGTCTTTACCGGGGGCCTCGGCAGAGACACGTCAGGCTGACCTTGGAGGACACAACGGTGCAACGCACTCAGATAGTGGAGAAGCAGCTGCGGGCGACGGTGAGGAACCGGTCCTGTGGAGAAGGTAGGAACAGTCCAGTGGTGTGGACTTTTGCCTGAGGCTGGGGACGCCCAGCCGTTGTAATTCCCACTAGACAAGAGAGCGTCCTATAGTGGGTCAAGGGCAAGCCCGTGGTATGGGGCAGGAACAGAGTACAGGCAGGGTATGGTGTACACCCTTAGAATGCATTCTGATGAATTGAAGAGTGTTTGAATCAGATCCAATGACTAAAAGTGAACTGAAAAGATTTTGTACAGTAGACTGGCCTCAGTATCAGCTAGAGAGCCAGGAAAGGTGGCCACCAGAAGGATCACTTAATTACAACATGATCCTTCAATTATTTCTGTTTTGTCAGCGAATGGGTAGCTTCTGAAGCTGTTTGTATGTAGAGCTCTTGTAAAAATCCCTCATCATATGCCCCAGAGCTGCACTGGGAGGAGAACTGTCCGTGGGAATGTCTGTCTCTGCTGGGCTCATGCCATTTGAATTTATTGACTGTGCAGCAAGATAAAATGCATCGTGGTAATAGGAAACAATGGCCTTGGTGTGTGTGTGTGTGTGTATACCTGTGTGAGTGTTCGTTGCTGGAAGACGCCCAGATTGCCCTGTGAAGCGATTGCTAATGATCAGGAGTAGTCTAACGCAAGCCCAGTAACTAGTGGATCTTTAGGAGATCCAACCCACGGTGGGCTGACTCAGCCTGGCATTGTCCGGCGAGGAAGCTGCCTGGGTCTAGGAATGTGTGAACCCATCTTCCCTCCCCCCCCTTCCTTTCCGTGTGGGCTACTGACAGTCTGATCATCTCATTGGATGCAATTAGAGTATACGGCGCTGTGTCTCCCAGAGACTAGCCGACGCTCTTTGCTGAAAGGGGATGTAGGAAAGTCAGTCATCCTTGTTAGTCTCCCCTGTGTGACTGTTCTGTAGGGAGAGATTCTTAGTTTATGAGCCGCTAGTGCGGACAGGGTACCCTCTCTGTGTGTGCAAGTGGAAAGTGGGTAAAGGGACAGTCTAAAAATTCTTCCTCACCCCCTAAGGGTACCCCAGCATGTTCCATGTACGTACATTATGGTCCTAAAACCTGCAGGTATTTAGAGAATTGGAATCTTCACATGTGTGAAAATCCATCTAAACAGTGCCCATTAGAAGGTATCTTCAATCTAGATAAGATCATATATCTCAGAGGAGCTTTTAATCACAAAGAAAAGCCTCTGACACAGTGTGAGCAATTTGTCTAGGAACGGGTTAATTTGAAACTCGGCTAACCCCAGAGATAAAGAGAGAGCTGCTCTGCTACAAGGTCAAGAGCCAGCACACAGACTATGCTAAGTAAAATTGCTTTCAGCCCCAGCTGGTTGTGGAAAATAAACAGAGGCAAACCAAGGGTAGTATAAGTTACAGAACTGAGATTGCATTTGCAAAGCTTAACGGTTCAGTGAGATCCAACAGTTTTTGCAACCCTGAAGCCGGACAGGCAGCTGACCTGAACTGGAATCTCTGAAAGAGACGCCGCAGGAGATTCCAGGGTGTAAAAGAACAGCCATCCCAAGAGTGGAAGCATGTTGGAAATGCTGGACAAGCTGTATACAGGATAATCTCCCGTCCACCTATTTCCCTTCTCTGAACATTATACACAGACATGCCAGTCTGGATATGTGTAAGTATTAAAGTGGCTTAAGGCTTGGAGCATTCATATTTTTTCCTGAGTGATGTGGGAGTGTTCCCAATACTTTCCATTGTTGTTTTATTATTTTTAATGAAGCTTTAAAATTTGGATATATGGTGTGATTTCTCTACCCCCCCCCCCAGTCCTGCAATGTCAGTTTGATCACCTGACATAAGGGATAATTGGTAACAGAAATTTGTCAGTTTGGTGAGCAATAGAGAATTGGGGAGCCCTGTAGAATTTACACCATCTGTTTTACCCTTGTTATTTTATGTTTGCTTTGTTTGGTATTGTTTGGTATTATATAATAAGGATTGTATGGTTAAAGGTGAGCCCTAATAGAATAAGGAAACACTATCTGGTTTTGGTGCACTATCTAGTTTTAGCTCTGTTCTGTTTAACCGGTTACTGTTGGTTTTTCTGCTCTGTTCATTTGGGCGTTGGGTGTGTGGGCGGAACTGAACTTCTCGTTCGTAATTCCTCAGGGTGGAAGCCATGTGTGCGATGAAGCTCTGAGGTTGTATTGAGATAATTCTGTCCCGCCCCCTGTGACGGACAATGTAATAGAAGTGGAAAAATCTGGCTTTGACTGTAATTTTCTCTGCTCTCTGTGTAATTTTCTTTTCTGTTTAAGTGTCAGCAGACAAATGAGTGGGTCTCTGGGTAGACCCCCAAAGGAGTTTGGATTGTGTGTTAAGTAAATGGCCTTTACCCAATGGCCGTGTATTTTTGCCAGGTGGCAAGCCTTACTAGGGAGGACTTGAGTAGTTTTGGGAGTAAAATGTTTTAGGGAAAAGACCAGAAGGGTGGGGGCTAGTTGTGAAGCCCACCCTCCTAGCTAAACTGGTAATGGAATAAGTTTGTGTCCAGGATAGGGACAATTCAGCGAGAAAAGCAGGATCGGGCCCAGGCGAGGCAGGCAACAGAGAGATGGGAAAACAGGTTGGAAACTTTTAAGGGTGTAGTGGAAGAAGGAGTAAGTGAGTATAAGCATGGAAATTTCAAATACTCAGGAGGATATTTGAAATGGTGATTTGAATTGGTAAGTGGCTGCTGAAGGAAAAAGCAAGTGATTTAAGGGAGGAGCATGTGATTTTTAAGGGAAAGTGAAAAGTTAACTCTTTAGTTGCTGGAGGGAACAGCAGTTGAACTTTGTAAAAATGCTAAAGAGAAGTTTTTGGTGTCTTTGAAATGTTTGTAAATAAATTCAGGCAAAGAAAATATGGGGTAATTCTCCTGAATTAACAAGAGTATTCGTATATTTTAAGTAATGATTGACTGCCCAGAAGGGGTAGACTTTTGCTTTGTCTTTCAGATAATCAAAGAAAACTAATGCCAGCTGAACAGCATTCAACATATCATGCATTTACTGACAGAGTAACAATTATGTTTTGTGTTCTATGTTCTGTCTTGTGGTGTCTGTCTCAAGTGGCCAGAATTGTTGTGTTTAATATTTTTATGGGATGATCTAATTTAAAATCAAGTGGCAGTGTTAAATTGAAATGCAGATACTTGTTTTGTTCAATTTAGAATACAAAGTGTTTGGATATATCAGAAAAATGTGATATACTAAAGTCTAATACATTTTCCTAAGTAAGAGAAAGAAACTTTATTAGCCAAATCTTTTAATTGAGAATTGTTATTAAAATTTGCATACTAACAGTCTTTGAAAGCAAGGACATGGAAAGTTAACCCACTCCCCATATTGTACATGGGATCCTTCTGGCTACCTCAGACTTCTAGCCAGAGGGCTGGGATGGTGGAAAGCTATTGGACTAGAGGTTATATTAAGTGAACTCATCAAAGTGGGTGTGCTTGTCCTGGCCTGTTGTTCTAAAGCTCTGTAATAAGGTTATTTTATTAAAAGGGTATATGTGGCATACATTAAATAAGACTAATGTACTGTGTATGTGTTTATTGTTAACAAAAGGTGTATAAGTAAAAGTTTCCTTTATAGGTTAAAGAAAAAAATGGGAAAAGGAAAAAGAATGAGTTAACTGAAGAAAAAAATAATAGCTAACATGCTAAAATAAACTGGCCAAGATTTGTGCTGAGACAAACTTAAAGTGGCCAGATGCCCTTCCTTTGGCACTAATAAATATAAGAACCATTACTTGGCTAAAAACCAGAAAAAGGGGGGACTTAAATTTGCCCATGCAACTATAAAATTTGTAAAATCTGCAAAGACACTAATGCAATGTGTTAGGTTTTTTTTTTTCTCACAGGTGAAGAAGAAACAACCCAAAGATCCTAGCAGCCCTACCATTCCTAGGAACCAGAAGACTGGGTCTACATAAAGATCCATCAACGAAAGACTGCCTTGGCTCCACGCTGGAAAGGCCCTTTCCAAGTCCTGTCTACCAACACTGCTGTGAAGTGCCAAAGACTGACTGCTTGGACCCAGGATTCTCACTCTGCAAAAAGACCCCTCCACATCAGAAGAATTTTCCTATTGATGATTAGCCTATTCTTTCTTCTAGTTCTACTGTGCTTCTGGACAGCTTCTGGACAACCTCTCCCTTGTCCACTGACAGACCAACTGTGCCTTTAGACTTTTCTAGAAAAAGCAAAGCCATTACAGGGTGATATGTGCTGGAAACCTCTCCCCTGTAGGATGCTAAACCACAATTGTTTTGGGAAAGAAGAAGAAACACTCACTCCACTGACATTGCCAAAGTCCAGGAATTCCTGACTAAAAGGACATTGAGAACTGACCCTGGTGAAGAAACAAAGAATTGTACACTGGCAAGAAAGAAATTTATGGGACCCATGATTGGGAATGTGGTGTTAATTGACTTTTGGGGTTTAATCTACAGGCTGTGCCCTGTGTTTTGGATAAATCCTTCAGTATGTATTGCCCTCCTAATTGGATTTTAAATGACATTGCCCTTATCAAGTTTTCAAATCACTTCTACATACCCAGATTGCTCACAAGGGGATGCCATTAGATTAGCACAACAGAGGGCCTGGGTTATTTCCTCTGGAAAGAAAGAGAATTGAGCAGATCCCTGTGGGCTAGGGCCAATATCTTAAAAGACAAGAACATAATAAGAAATTGGGCCAACTAGAAAAGGCTACTAGCCTTATTTTTGAAACTCAGCTATCTTAAATACAGGCTGGAGTTGGTGAGTTACATGTCATTTCAGCCCTTAGTTCTATAACCCAGAAGTTACTGACAGAGATGGTATTGCATATCACTGAGGCTGGGAAGGTATTGCAGTGGGATCTAGACCAGACTTGGCCCACTGCCCTTACAGATGCATCAGGAGTACCATCTGATCTGTGGTCATGAAGACATACTTGGACACTTTCTGGATGGAAGTGGGGACATTCACAGTGCTCCTTCCAAGCATATGGACCGGTTAGGGTGGGTGTGGTTCCCACATACCGAATCCTGCTGGGTCCATGGGGAGCATGCATATGGGACTGAATTATTCACCGAGACATCTGGGAAATTAAACCACTTGGTATACCTACCTGATTTATAGTCAGTGTCCCAATCCCTTAGTTGTTAAATGAACATTCCACTCTTTTGTCCATGCATTCATTCCTGGGTTGGGGGTAACTAAGCTCAAAAGAGCAGTTGTACATATATCTGTAAAGCTTCATTGTTTTTTTGTTTTTAAGTTTGAGAAAACTCGCCAAAAGTTTGTTGAGTATTCTCAAAGGGGGGAATTGTTGGTGCCACTAGGCCTGGGTAAACCAAAGTTGTGACTTTGGGCCTGAAGTGAACCAAAGTTCTTACATGCTGTGAACTTTAACCAGCCTAAGATGCTAACAGACTGCAAGCAAAATGTGTAGCTGTCAGCAATCTCCGCTTGCAAATGTAGGAGTTTGGAATAGCAGAAGCGGCGGGGAGGAGGGGGAGAGGGGGAAGGAAAATCTGTATGCGTTTGTTCTGTGAAGGCCATAGATAAGCTTGTGCATGAGAACCTTTTCTAACACGCTGAAATGTAATACCTAATGTAGCTGCTGCTGGGAAGGGAGGGGTGAGGGGGAAAACCGAACAAAAGGCTTACACAAACAAGTGGGGTATAAATGCTGGGACCCCGCCTGCGCGCGGGTGTGCAGGATTTGAGAATGCTATTCTCCCTGACACCTTATTTGGGGCTCAAATAAACCTGGTTTTGCTTCTCCACCCTGGTGTGATAATTAGTGCGACGCACACCGGGCAACGAATCCCGCTGTTGCTCCGCCTTGGGCTCTTTGAGTCGGCAACAGTGGGGTTAGGCTGATATAATTGCATTGCTTAGGGAGGTAAATTTTTTACACCCCTGAGTAATGTAGTTACACCGATCTAATTTTGTAGTGTAGACCTGTCCAAAGAACCTTGGGAGTAAAACTACCCCTGCTCCTCTGCTTTACTGAATCCAAACACAAGCAAAGCTTGTCAGGCCCAGATGGAGGTTGGCAGAGAGTCAGGTGTGTGCAGACATGATCCCTTCAGCAGCTGTAGGCACCATGGCTTAGCTGGCTAAAACCACTGTTTTGTATACAGGGGATCCTGGGTTCAAGTTCCAGTGGTACCTTACTGAGTTGCTTTTGGGGCACCTGGTATTGGCTACTGTCAGAAGACAAGATTCAGAGCTAGATGGATCTTCGGTCTAGCCTAGTGTGGTTTTTCTTCTGGTTTAAATTACACTCACAGGCACTGATGATAGAGTTACTGAAAGTTTGGGAGTTAGGAGCTGATAGGTCAGTGGTCCGGTCCCCTCACAGATGACCCCATCCCTCTGGAACAGGGGCAGGTCTGAGCTCTCACACCAAATGCTCATTGTGGCTGCCAGAATCTGTGGGCAGCTCGTTTCGTTTATGCCGAGGGTTGAGTCCTGTTTTGTGCACTGTCTGAGAATGAAAATCCTAAACCGCCCTTTGAAATAACAAAAGCAGCAGGACGAGTTTCTGTCCCTGCCCCAGAGCAGACAGACCAATGGAGAAATGCCATGAGTCCAGGGTAATACTCCCCTGCGGTTTTACCATTTCCACTTGCTAAATTCCCTCCCAACCTTCTGGGCTCCTGGAGCAGGGGACTGAGCCTGAGCCGAGACACGGACACTGCAACTTTACAGCCCAAGCCGCATGACCCTGATTAATGTAACACGGGCCAGTCATGGGTGTTTCATTGCACTGGAGACGTAACCTAATGTTATGTCTGCACCGTGATTAAAACACCCAGGGCACCTGTCGCAAAGCCCGGTCAGCTGACTCAGGGTTATGGGGCTTGGGCTGCAAGACTATAAAATTACAGTGCAGACATATGGGCTTGAGCCCAACCTCTGAGACCCCACGAGGGGTGAGGGTTTCCGAACCCAGGCTTCAGTGTAAACAGAAATATCTGCACCACAGTTTTTAGCCTCTCAGCTTTAGCTTCATGAGCCCAAGTCAGATGGTCCAGGCCAGCCGTGCTGCCATCTTTATCCCAGGAGAGATGGACTCTAAGGGTATGTCTCCACTGCAGTGTCAGCCCAGGGGTGGCACGCTGTGCTCAAAGCAGCACCCTGGAAGCCCCATATTCACCAGTCTCATATAATGATGATACGGTTTGTACAAAGTCTGCCTGGTGAGGTATCATTTCAAAAGTCTTGGTCTGTTGAACATTACTATTGTGTTGGATTGTGTGTGTAGCATTGGCTGGGAAGTTTTGCTCTGTGTGTGTGACTGAGATGAGGTTGGGAAATGCCCACCACCAGCCTTTCAGGTGTGACAATGGAGGAGCCAGACCCGCTGCTGGCCCATTGAAGGGATCCACACTCCCAAGGACTATCCCAGGAGCCGTGTACAATGCAGACTTCTCCGAGATAGCACAGCGACAATGGACACTGCTTGACTCACATCTTAGCAAAGGGACTTCCTAGCAAGTTGGAAGAAACTATGAAAGGGGGGTAGAGACATTAGGAGTTGGCCTCTCTCCCCCACAACTCAACAGCTGGAAATACACCTGGATGACAAAACTGATTCAGAAATCAGAAGAGAATAATAATAGTACATTCAAACCAAAGTCCCCAAACAGACTAGTAGTGGTTTCTCAGCAGAAATTTTTCAGTTTGGGGAATTTTGTTTTCTCAACCAGACTTTGCCAAGGGAAGCAGAGAGAAAATGGTTGAGTTGTCTCCTTCAGAACAGCTTGGCCTAGACACTAGCTCTGCTTCACTGTTGTGGCCTTGCTCAGGTTGGGGGTATTTTAATTATTTGGGGAGGTCCCAGGGTGTTTGTGGGGAGATTATGAGGCTGTTCCCTTTTGAGATAAAAGCTAAGAAATGCCGGACTAGAGAATTTTTTCTAGAAATCTGGGATTTAGACATTTTATTTGAAGCAAGGGGTGGGGGGGGGGAACTGAGATTCTGAGAAGGTTTTTGTTTGCAAGAAGCAACATTGTTTGATCTGTCATTGTACCAAGGGGGGAGATGATTGTCTATAAAGGAGAGTTAAGACTAAATGCAGCTGATGAGGATGGGATTTGAACCCATGCATGCAGAGAACAATGGATTAGCAGTCCATCACCTTAACCACTCGGCCACCTCATCTGAGCTGCTAAGACAGGGACAGGAGGAGAAATCAAAGTCCGGCAGAGATAGGGCCACTAAGGAGTTTTTAAATACTAAGCAGAAGCAGGGGCTGAATGAGCTCCCCCCTCACATCTAGTGATGAGCTGTGGGAAGACTTCAGGAACAGGCCGTGTTTGCACAGACACCCCTACTCTGCCTAGCTATGCAGCATGATGGGGCCGCTTCCCCAAAATGACCAGTTTGGGATGGTGGTGGGTTGCAAATCACTTTAGGATTGAGTGCAATGAAATGTTATTCTCCTTCCTGTACGAGTGAAGGGCAGCAGAACGTACCTAGGCCGTCCTGACGGAGGGGTGGGTGGGTGAGGAATCGCTTTCATTGGACTGCAGAGAAGTGATTGAGGACGTCACCCTAACCCAGTGGTCCCCAAACATTTCACACTGCGCCCTCGTATCCATGGCTGTGGCCCCTCGGAAGCCGCGGTCGAGAACCGGGGCTGGCAGTGGGGCCGTTACTTGCTGGGGAGAGGGGTGCGGATGGGGGTCAGGGGGTCGAGGCCGGGCTGGGAGCCAGGGGCCCAGGCTGAGGGTGGGGTTGGGGAAGAGCTGGGGCTGAGTGGGGCTCCCTCCCTGCCCTCCATGGGGGCTGGCTCAGGCCCTGAGGTGCCCCCATCAATCTTCCTCTGTGTCCCCCTAGGAGTCACGCCCCACATTTTGGGGACCACTGAACCCTACTCGCTAAGCAGGGGCTAGTGATGCCAAAGCCCAGGGAAAGGGAGAACAAGTGCGGGGGACCCAGCACCGCAACCATGACCCCCCCCACTTCTGTGTGTGGCTCCACCCCCTTCCACCCCTTCCACCCACGGCCCCACCCACTGTCACCTCTGTTCCACCCCTTCCCCCACTGGCCCCACCCGGTCACTCCTTTACCCCTGCCCCGCTGCGGCCCCGAGACCAGAGAAGCTCTGTGCCCCTGCTGCAGCCCCCGGGCCGTAGCAGGGAGTGGGAGCTCCTCCAGCCCTGGGGCCAACATGGGGGAGACTTTTCCAGGGGGGCCCAATTTGGCCAGGGCCCCTAGTCATGGGCCCCACTGCCCCCTTGGCAACGCAAGGTTTGGGGAGGCTGAGCCCCCCCCCGAGCCTCCATTACGAGCCGCCCAGGCTACCTCTGCTCAGTGGGTGGCCAGTCTCCATGTGTCTCTGCTGTTGGTGCTGGGGAGCCCGGTCGGCCTTAGGGGTGGGGCCCCCGGCAGCTGCCCAGGGCTCCAGGGGGTCAAAGGGCACCGTGTGGCCGTGCAAAGGTGCTCACTGCTCTCCCCTGCCCCAATGCTCCTCCGTGGCCCCACAGAGGGTGGGGGGAGCGAGGAGCAGCACGATGTGCCCCATGCGTCCTGGCCACTTTCCCCACCTGGGCCGGGCTGTGAGGGGAGCATCAGAAGCTGCTGCTCTCTGCCCTCCCCTGACGCAGCCCGGCTGAGGAAAGTGACCTGGATGCAGGGAGCTCGGATGACGTCCCTTCTCACCCCCTTGCCCCTGCTAGGCAAGGCTGCTGTGTGGTGTCTCCATGGCTGCACTTTCAGTGATGCAGGTTTCTCTCTCCCGTTGTTCCATGGGCATCCTACTAGATTGTCAGCTGCTTTTCAACTTCAGTGTGGAGACTGTGTGTGTGTGTGTGTGTGTGTGGGGAGAGACAGTGTGTGTGTCTTTGGGAAAAGTGAGTGTGTTGAGCTAGGTAGGAGCAGATCATTATTATCCCTACTTGAAAGAGGGAGAAGCTGAGGCTGAGAAAGGAGAATTGACTTGTCTGAGGTCACACAGCCAGTCAGTGGCTGAGTTGGGAATAGGACCCAAGAGCCCTGATTTTCAAACTAACCATCGGATCTTGAATTTCAGACATTGAATGACCTGAATAAAGTGCTCTCACATGAGCTACAGACCAACAACAGTGCACAGGAATTATTCAGCAAGTATTTGAGGAGAACTGCAATGTTAGAGAGAATCATGAACTGCTCAGAGACCATTAATGCAGAGAAGCAGCAAAATCCATCAAACACAGAACTGGTTCTGACTTATTTCCTTGGTCTTAAAAGAGACCAACAAGGACCTGAGTCTCCTCCCTGTCAATAACCCCCTGCTCAGCCAATCAGGGTAGAGACTGAGGGCGGGAGGCTGAGGGTTCTCACCAGAGAGCCCAAAGGATGGCCCAGGTCACTGCTGGGGATCACTGCCCGAGCACTATTTCAGCCCCACATTTTTGTGTGGACCTCCCACAGTGGGAGCTGCAGAGCACTGCCCCGCAACACACACACACACACACACACACCTCCTGGTGTTGGGAGGGGAACAGGAGAAAGGACAAAAGAAGCATGAGAAGAAGAGAAAGGAGGGAGGGATGGAGGGAGGAAAAGGTAAAACAAAAAGGACAAACCCCAATGTCCCCAGTGATTCTAAGGGACAAAATCCCAGGTGAGGAATAAAATTCTGCCTCCTTAAGCTCGTGTTTTCCATGCCTAGAATTCAACTCTCACCAGATGGATCAGACTGAACAGGTTTCAAACCTCGAGGAGGCACTTACCTTCTAAACAGGGACGGCTGTTTTCTAGTAAAATCACTAAAAGGGAAGGAGAAAACTCGAAAGAGGTTCCTCCTGGCGCTCACGTCCGTGAACCCAAATACTCTCTCAGTCCTCAAAGAGAGACCTGGAGAAGGAGACTTGCTGGAGCAAAGCCACAGGGGTCTCTGAGGTTTCCCTGGCCCCTCGCCCCTGTCCTGCCTGGCTGATGTCAGCATCTCTCTGTGAGGTCACCACCTCCCCACCACCTTGGACCAATAGGCTGAGGTCCTGCAAAAAGCCTTTGTGATGTCACTGCCACACCCCTCCCTTGCTTGGCTAATGTCCTGCCCCTGGCCAGGCACTGTGGAGGTTTGAGCTACTCCCTGTGGATCACCCCACTCAAGGAGCGTTCGTTCTAGGCAGCAAGCCGGCTAGACAGGGAAACATCAGACGCTGCTCCCAATGCTACACTCAGTCTTTCAGAAATTATGGCCAGAAGCGACCATTAGAGCATCTAATCATAGAATATCAGGGTTGGAAGGGACTTCAGGAGGTCATCTACTCCATTCTACTGCTCAAAGCAGGACCAATCCCCAACTAAATCATACCAGCCAGGGCTTTGTCAAGCCTGAGCTTAAAAACCTCTAAGGAAGGAGATTCCACCACCTCCCTAGGTAACCCATTGCAGTAATTCACCACTCTCTGAATGAAAAAGTTTTTCCTAATATTCAACCTAAACCTCCCCCACTGCAACTTGAGACCATTACTCCTTGTTCTGTCATCTTCTACCACTGAGAACAGTCTAGATCCATCCTCTTTGGAACCCCCTGTCAGGTAGTTGAAAGCAGCTATCAAATCCCCCCTCAGTCTTCTCTTCTGCAGACTAAACAAGCCCAGTTCCCTCAGCCTCTCCTCATAAGTCATGTGCTTCAACCCCCTAATCATTTTTTGTTGCCCTCTGCTGGACTCTTTCCAATTTTTCCACATCCTTCTTGTAGTGTGGGGCCCAAAACTGGACACAGTATCCAGATGAGGCTTCACCAATGTCTAATAGAGGGGAATGATCACATCCCTCGATCTGTCAGCAATGCCCCTAATTATACAGCCCAAAATGCCGTTAGCCTTCTTGGCAACAAGGGCACACACTGTTGACTCATAGCCAGCTTCTCGTCTACTGTAACCTCTTGGTCCTTTTCTGCAGAACTGCTTCCTAGCCATTCGGTCCCTAGTCTGTAGCAGTGCATGGGATTCTTCCGTCCTAAGTGCAGGACTCTGCATTTGTCCTTGTTGAACCTCATCAGGTTTCTTTTGGCCCAGTCCTCTAATTTGTCTAGGTCCCTCTGTATCCTATCCCTACCCTCCAGCGTATCTATCACTCCTCCCAGTTTAGTGTCATCTGCAAACTTGCTGAGGGTGCAGTCCACACCATCCTCCAGATCGTTAATGAAGATATTGAACAAAACCGGCCCCAGGACCGACCCTTGGGGCACTCCACTTGAAATTGGCTGCCAGCTAGACATGGCGCCATTGATCACTACCCATTGAGCCCGACGATCTACCCAGTTTTCTATCCACCTTACCGTCCATTCATCCAGCCCAGACTTCTTTAACTTGCTGGCAAGAATACTGTGGGAGACTTTATCAAAAGCTTTACTAAAGTCAAGGGATAACACATCCACTGCTTTTCCCTCATCCACAGAGCCAGTTATCTCCTCATAGAAGGCAATTAGGTTAGTCAGGCATGACTTGTCCTTGGTGAATCCATGCTGACTGTTCCTGATCACTTTCCTCTCCTCTAAGTGCTTCAGAATTGATTCCTTGAGGACCTACTCCATGATTTTTCCAGGGACTGAGGTGAGGCTGACTGACCTGTAGTTCCCCGAATCCTCCTTCTTCCCTTTTTTAAAGATGGGCACTACAGTAGCCTTTTTCCAGTCATCCAGGATCTCCCCCGATCGCCATGAGTTTTCAAAGATAATGGCCAATGGCTCTGCAATCACATCTGCCAACTCCTTTAGCACCCTCGGATGCAGCGCATCCGGCCCCATGACCTTGTGCTCGTCCAGTTTTTCTAAACAGTCCTGAACCACTTCTTTCTCCACAGAGGGCTGGTCACCTTCTCCCCATGCTGTGCTGCCCAGTGCAGCAGTCTGGGAGCTGACCTTGTTTTTGAAGACAGAGGCAAAAAAAAAAGCATTGAGTACATTAGCTTTTTCCACATCCTCTGTCCACTAAGTTACCTCCCTCATTCAGTAAGGGGCCCACACTTTCCTTGACTTTCTTCATGTTGCTAACATACCTGAAGAAACCCTTCTTGTTACTCTTAACATCTCTTGCTAGATGCAACTCCTAGTGTGATTTGGCCTTCCTGATTTCACTCCTGCATGCCTGAGCAATATTTTTATACTCCTCCCTGGTCATTTGTCCAATCTTCCACTTCTTGTAAGCTTCTTTTTTGTGTTTAAGATCAGCAAGGATTTCACTGTTAAGCCAAGCTTGTCGCCTGCCATATTTACTATTCTTTCTACACATCGGGATGTTTTTTTCCTGCAACCTCAATAAGGATTCTTAAGGAACTGATTTCAGTGAAGGGACATGTTTGCTAGGTTTTTATGCATTTGCACAGGAAAACATTGAGTGTTTTTATTCATTTCAGGGATCCCTATTCAGTGGAACTCCTGAACATAACAGAAATGCCATTATTTTTGTTGAAGGAAGAGGCTTGTAAGGGGGCACTTGGATTTGAACTAAGGACCACTCAAACTGCAGTCAAACTCTCTACCACTGAGCTATACCCCCATAACTGCTGTGGAGGTAAGTCAGAGATCTTAAAGATTTTGAAGGACAGGCCCTGCCTCAGCCATCTCCTGTTCTGTTCCCAGACCATAGTGCTTTTAAAAATGGGGCTTGATTAAACTTATAGATCCATGTAAACACCACAGCTTGCACCCCCACCCCCATAGCTTCCCCCAGCGACATAGCTACCACCTCTCAGGGAGATGGGTTAACTACACAGATGGGACAGCTCTCTCCCCTCCGCTTAGAGCATCTTCATTATTTGTGAATAGGTAGGAAATAACCTCCTGAATGGACAGTAACCAATTTCTCAAATATTGCTGGGTCTGCATTCAATATGGGTACCTGGTCGTATTGGCTGGATTAGTAGGAGCATTGCCGGCAGATCGAGGGAAGTGATTATTCCCTTCTATTCGGCACTGGGGAGGCCACATCTGGAGCATTGCATCCAGCTTTCGCCCCCCCCACTACAGAAACAAATTGGAGAGAGTCTAGGGGAGGGCAACAAAAATGATTAGGGGGCAGGGGACTTACGAGGGGAGGCTGAGGGCAGGGCTGCCCGGGGGGGGGGCAGGTGGGGCAATTTGCCCCAGGCCCTGCAGGGCCCCCATGTGAATACAGGATTCTAGAGTATTGCAACTTTTTTTTATGGAAGGGGCCCCTGAAATTGTTTTGCCCCAGGCCCCCTGAATCCTCTGGGCGGCCCTCCCCCTCCACCCCCTTCCCTCCTTCTCCTCCCTCTCAGGCCCCACCTGTGCTCCGCCCTCACTCCCATTGGCCACTTCCCACCCCCGCTCTTCCACTGTGGCTGGGGCCTGCTGGTCCACCTTCCGCTCGCTCCTCTCCTCCCTGAAGGCCTCCTTGTGCCTCTCCACCCCCTACCCCAAGGCCTGCCCGCTGCCCCCACCTCTCTGCCCCTCCCCTGAGACCCGCCCTGCCCACCGCCCCCACCTCTCTGCCCCTCCCCTGAGACCCGCCCCGCCCACCGCCCCCACCTCTCTGCCCCTCCCCTGAGACCCGCCCTGCCCACCGCCCCCACCTCTCTGCCCCTCCCCTGACCCCCCTCCCTGCCCACCGCCCCCACCTCTCTGCCCCTCCCCTGAGACCCGCCCTGCCCACCGCCCCCACCTCTCTGCCCCTCCCCTGAGACCCCCCCTGCCCACCGCCCCCACCTCTCTGCCCCTCCCCTGAGACCAGCCCTGCCCACCACTTGCACCTCTCTGCCCCTCCCCTGAGACCAGCCCTGCCCACCGCCCCCACCTCTCTGCCCCTCCCCTGAGACCCACCCTGCCCCCCACCCCCACCTCTCTGCCCTTCCCTTGAAACAAGCCCTGCCCCCCGCCCCCACCTCTCTGCCCCTCCCCTGAGACCCGCCCTGCCCCCCGCCCCCACCTCTCTGCCCCTCCCCTGAGACCAGCCCTGCCCACCGCCCCCACCTCTCTGCCCCTCCCCCGAGACCCGCCCTGCCCACCGCCCCCACCTCTCTGCCCCTCCCCCGAGACCCGCCCTGCCCACCGCCCCCACCTCTCTGCCCCTCCCCCGAGACCCGCCCTGCCCACCGCCCCCACCTCTCTGCCCTTCCCTTGAGACCCCCCCTGCCCACCGCCCCCACCTCTCTGCCCCTCCCCTGAGACCCGCCCTGCCCACCGCCCCCACCTCTCTGCCCCTCCCCTGAGACCCGCCCTGCCCACCGCCCCCACCTCTCTGCCCCTCCCCTGAGACCCACCCTGCCCACCGCCCCCACCTCTCGGCTCCTCCCCTGAGACCCGCCCTGCCCACCGCCCCCACCTCTCTGCCCCTCCCCTGAGACCCACCCTGCCCACCGCCCCCACCTCTCTGCCCCTCCCCTGAGACCCGCCCTGCCCACCGCCCCCACCTCTCTGCCCCTCCCCTGAGACCCGCCCTGCCCACCGCCCCCACCTCTCTGCCCCTCCCCTGAGACCCGCCCTGCCCACCTCTTTCCTCAGTCGTCTGTTGTTATTCCATGAAACATCAAGGATGGAATAAAAAGCTGAGTTTACTCACTGATGTGCTGGGGATATGGCAGGAAAGGGACTGTCTGAATGATCAAGGCAGGAAATGGACAACAATCTACAGCAATGTCATTGACCACAAACACACTCTAACCATGCTCCAGCCAGAAGGGAAATGAGCAGGAATTCTTGCAGTTCAGCCATGGACACACTTACACAAGGGCACAGCAGTGTGTGTGCTGAGGGAGCTGGTCTGAGGAAACAACTGGAATTGATCACTCAGTGAGAACAGAACTAGAGTGCAGTGAGAGACACATCTCAACCAAGTAGTTGTGGCTGAGTGGTTAAGGCGGTGGACTAGAAATCCATTGGGGTCTCCCTGCGCAGGTTCAAGTCCTGCCAACTACGGAGAAAGTTGTGGCTCTTTAGTTTCAAGGGAGCTGGGTCTTGTCTCACTCTCAAGCTGTGTCTACACTATTGGGTAATGTGGCTTTAAAGTGTTTTAATTAAACAGCTGCTGCATGTCCACACTATGCCCCTTGTGTCACCAGAGCACATCCAGGCTAGAATCTTGGATGGCCACAGAGAGCAGTGCACTGTGGGTAGCTGTGCAACTGGCTGCAGGGTGCTTTGGGAAGGGCTTGCAATGCCTCATGGGCTGGTACAGCATCACATGATGCAGGTTTCTCTATCCCACCGTTCCATGGGCATCTTACTAGATTGCCAGCTGCTTTTCAACTGCAGTGTGCGTGGCGGGGTAGAGACTGTGTGTGTGTGGGGAGAGGGAGTGTGTGTGTGGGGAGAGGGAGTGTGTCGGCACACTGTCTCTATGTTCAGACAGCTGCTGCAAGCAACCAGGCCTGAGGCAGGGGGAGGGGGCAGCCCCAACATCAGCCCCTGCTTCCCTCACTGGCTCAGCTCAGCACAGCAGCCTCTGTCACACGCACACACACACACACTGCTGCTTAGCTCTGTGTCAGGGGTGCAGGAACGGGGTTTAGAGGGCCGTGGCCCCACCACTCTTAACTGGCTGTTAGGATAAATGATGGAGGGGGGAAAGGGGGAGTCTTGGGGGGGGGGAGAGGCATTCTGTGGGTGTGGCCTCGGGGGGAGAGGTGGTGTGAGTGTGGGTCCTTGGGGAAGGGTTTCATGGGAGTGCCACAGTTCAGACAATAGTGACCCCCCCCACTGTAAGGAAGCTCCCGCCGCCCCTGCTCTGTGTTGGTAGCGCGGGAGAGAGCAGCGTTCCAGGGCAGTGATTTGCTCCCCGGGGCTCCGCCAGGGGGGCTTGGGAGGCTGCAGGGAGCCCTGGGCCCTTTAAATCACCAGCCTGGGGAAGCCGGGCCGGGCTGGCACAGCGTACCCGCTCTTGCCAGTACCTCATACCGGAATGTACCAGCTTACGTTCACCTCTGGAAGGTCCTCACGTGGATCAATAACTGGTTAAAAGCCAGGAAACAAAGGGTAGGAATAAATGGACAGTTTTCAGGATGCAAACAGGTAACTAGTGGTGTCTGTACTGGGACTAGTCAACATCTTCATAAACGATCTGCTAAACAGCGAGGTGACAAAATGTGCGGATGATCCAAAACTACAGAGGATAGTTAAGTCCAAAGCAGACTGGGAGGAGCTAAAAAGAGATTTCACAAAACTGGGTGAAAGGGCAACAAAACGGCAGATGAAATTCAATGTTGATAAATGCAAAGTGATGCACATTGGCAAACATAATCCCAACTCTACATAGAAAACGATGGGATGTAAAATAGCTGTTCCAACTCAAGTGAGAGATCTCGGAGTCACTGTGGATAGTTCTCTGCAAACATCCACTCAATGTGCAGTGGCAGGCAAAAAGCGAACAGAATGTTGGGAATCATTAAGAAAGGGATAGAGAATAAGAGAGAAAATCTTATTGCCACTGTATAAATCCATGGTACGCCCATATCTTGAATACTGCATGCAGATATGGTCGCTCCATCTTAAAAAAGATGTACTGGAATTGGAAACGGTTCAGAAACGGGTATGGCGTGTCTGCCATATGAGGAGAGAATAATAAGACTGGGACTTTTCAGCTTGGAGAAAAGCTGACTAAGGGGAAATATGCTAGAGGTCTATAAAATCATGACTGGTGTGGGGAAAGTAAATAAGGAGTGTTACTTATTCCTTCTCATAACACAAGAACTAGGGGTCACCAAATGAAATTAATAGGCAGCCCATTTAAAACAAACACAAGGAAGTATTTTTTCACACAACGCACAGTCAACCTGCGGAACTCCTTGCCAGAGGAGGTTGTGAAGGCCAAGACTATAACAGGGTTCCAAAAAAGAGCTAAATCGATTCATGGAGGACATGCTCTGAGCCAGGATGGGCAGGGATGGTGTCCCTAGTCTCTGTTTGCCAGGAGCTGGGAATAGGTGACAGGGAATGGGTCACTTGGTGATTCCCTGTTCTGTTCATTCCCTCTGGGGCACCTGGCATTGGCCGCTATGGGAAGACAGGATACTGGGCTAGATGGACCCAGTCTGACCCAGTCTGGCCGTTCGTACGTCCTTATGCTCTTTTCATAAGATGCCTGGGATTCTGCCTCACAATGTGTCCCTGAGGTCTCAGCCAAAATGCCCCAGACAGACACACACTCTGGGCTCCTGAAGCCTCGGCCACCCACCTAGTGCCCTATGGCTCATCCCTGACCCTTGCTGCTGCTCCTTGCTATAGACTGTGAAAGGAGCGGAGGCAGCGCAGGAGCCTTCGGGGGACGCAGATCTGAGGCTTTGGGAGAGACACATTGTCTGAGACATCAGAGCGCTGCAAACCCTGCAGCCACCCCCTCAATCCGGGGCCTGTTCCAGCCCTGAGTCTGGGCTGCCGCGATCCCTCCCCCAGAGCAGGGCGCCCACAGATTACAGCCTGAAAATAGGCGTGTGCCACTAACTCCTGTTCTCCCTGACAGGGCCTCCCCTAGACCAAGTGCCTCTCCCAGGCAAGATGTGTCTTCGGTGCCCCCCCCGATATGTTAAAATTTTGAATATCTTATTTTTCATTGCATTTGTAGCTCAGCTCATGATTTTGACGCACAATTTCAAATGCATGATATTCTCTGTCATATAAGATGATAAATTTGCAGGCTAGGTTCTGTAAACCTGTATTTATTCATGCCATATATAAGCAAATAAAACAAATGCATTTTCTTTAAGCATATAGAAACTTTTTAATTTTGACAGTAACTGAAATGTACTAACCTCTAGCAATGGAGCACTCACCAGCACAGGGTGGGTCGGTATTAAATAGTGTTACAGTAGGAGACAGCGTTAGGATGTTAACCCCAGGCCTTTAGTTGAAAGGTCGCTTCTCTCTCCTTTCCCCCATGAACTGAAGCGCAGCATTAAAGAGATCCAAAGATTGGCCAATGGCATTTTAAAGTGCTAAAATAGCAAGTGATGTCGGTCTCTCATTGGCCATCAGCGACTGAAGATGTGGTTTAATGAGCCGGAGCTTCAAGGCGAGGGTGGCTCTGTCCACTGCCTTCCGTTGCGCTGCTGGGCCCCAAGTCCCTGGTGGCCAATATGTGACGCTGGGAGAAGACAGTGGGGTGGCAAGTGGCGGCAGGACTTTTGCCACCAGGGTCTAGCTGCCCAACTTCCTCCTGGTACTGCTGGCCCCCCGTCGCCTTCAGGAAACCCAGGAACTAAGGCAGGAATAGGGCGAGGAAGCGAGTAAAGCCGAGCAAGGAAGGCAAAAGTGAATCTTGTCTTCATGGGCCGCTCGCAATTATGTCCTTTTTCTGTGCCATAGCTGACAACAACATCCCAGACAGAAAAGCAGGAGGCCAAAAAGAAACCGAGCAGCTGCTGAAGTAGTTCAGCTGGGAGCGTGCTAGACTAACAGGCTCTTCTATCCCCCTTTGTGCATGGGTGGGATGTTTTCTAAAAGTGCAGCAGTTCCTTTAACTGCCATGAGTCCCTCATTTCATGCTATGCAGCAGGAAAAGGCAGCATGGGCTTCTGCACCGAGTTGGCCCACCTGACCTTTCATTCTTCTCTTGCTCTTTGTCAGCAAGGGGAAGAAAAAGAAGCTCTCCCTCAAGCTGGAGTCAAAAGGGCGACGTAAGGACGACTTCCTGAGTGCCCGCTCCAGTCCTCTGCTCTGCCAGCTGACCTATTGAAGGGCTGCCACCACTTTCTCCAGGTTTGTCCATCGGTCTGTGCCAGGGTGAGCAAGAGCCAAGCAGATGGAGTTTCTGTAGTGTAGTGGTTATCGCATTTGCCTAACACGCAAAAGGTCCCTGATTCAAAACCAGGCAGAAATATGCTGGCTTCCTTTTGCCAGATCCCCTTGCTGTTCAGGAAGGCCTCCTCCTTCTCCTATTGGCCTGTCCGTGGGATAACTCCAACCCCTGCATGACAGAGGGTGCTGACAGCAGTGGAGAAAGCACCTTGGCATCAGGCTGGAGAACCTAGAGGAGTGCGGCGTATCACCTTTTGGAGGCTTGTGGCTTGGCCTCCTCTGCTGTTGGAGGTTGGCCGGTGGAGGCCGGCTCTTCCTGCTGGCCTCCTCTGCATGACTTGCCAAAGGAGGAAGTGAGGCAGGAATGGGGCAAAAGAGGAAAGTCGAGCTGAGGAAGGCAGGGCAGAAAGTAAGCACCTCATTGCGGCTAAGTGGGGTTAGTAGAGCGTCACCATTCCTTCTGCAAAGCCGGGGGAGGTGCGGTTGGCTGCTGGGAGGCAGAATCCTGTGCCTGCCTCTTGGCTTCCCAGGGGTGGCTCCTTGCAGCCCAGGAGAAGCGGGGTTCTGGGGGGAAGGAAAAGCAGCAATGGCGAGGCTGAGTGGGCTCCTTTCTGGCCGACATGGTGGGTCTGGGAGTTGCCTGTAAGCCGTAAGTGGACTTGGTGGAGTGAAAACCGCTGCTCCATTCTGGCTGACCTGGAATGTCCATTAATGACTTGGGAGTGGGGGCAGGGCACTGCCTGTGAGCAAAGTCGTCTTCTTCTTCTCTCCTGCCATGGGGAGCCCGGCCTTAAGCCTGCCCAGCATGCACTGCAGCTCGAGCATTAAGCCTTCCTGTGGCATAACCGAACTACGGCCTAGTGTAATCAGGTGTCAAGTTTAGATTGTGAATTTATCTTTAATTTCCATGGTAACTTACTTTGATCTTTTATGCCTACCACTTATAATCCTTAAAACTCCATCTTTCCGTAGTTAATAAATCTGTTTTATGAAACTGGTGTATTTTGCTTGAAGTTCTTGGGAAATCTCAGCTCCATTACAAGGCTGGTTCATGTACTATTCACAGTGAGGGAGGGGTGGATCCTGCGTAATAAACTCACTATTGTGTCATACAGGAGGCCTGTGATATGCAGGGGGTCAGATTAGATGCTCTAATGGTCTCTTCTGGCCATAAAGTCGACTAATTTCTGAAAAACCGAGTGTAACATTGGGAGCAGCATCTGATGTTTCCCTGTCTAGCCGGCTTGCTGCCTAGAACGAATGCTCCTTGAGTGGGGTGATCCCCAGGGAGTAGCTCAAACCTCCAAAGTGCCTGGGCAGGGGCAGGACATTGGTACAGCAAGGGAGGGGTGTGGCAGTGACATCACAAAGGCCTTTTGAAGGACCTCAGCCTATTGGTCCAAGGTGGTGGGGAGGTGGTGACCTCACAGAGAGATGCTGACATCAGCCAGGCAGGACAGGGGCGAGGGGCCAGGGAAACCTCAGAGACCCCTGTGGCTTTGCTTCCGCAAGTCTCCTTCTCCAGGTCTCTCTTTGAGGACTGAGAGAGTATTCGGGTTCACGGACGTGAGCGCCAGGAGGAACCTCTTTCAAGTTTTCTCCTTCCCTTGTAGTGATTTTACTAGAAAACAGCCGTCCCTGTTTAGAAGGTAAGAGCCTCCTGGAGGTTTGAAACCTGTTCAGTCTGATCCATCTGGTGACAGTTGAATTCTGAGCATGGAAAACTCGAGCTTAAGGAGGCAGAATTTTATTGCGCACCTGGGATTTTGTCCCTTAGAATCACTGGGGACATTGGGGTTTATCGTTTTTGTTTCATCTTTTCCTCCATCCATCCCTCCTTTCTCTTTGTCTTTTGCTTCTTTTGTCCTTTCTCCTGTTCCCCTCCCAACAGCAGGAGAGGGGTGTGTGTGTGTGTGTGTGTGTGTGTGTGTGTGTGTGTGTGTGTGTGTGTGTGTGTGTGTGTGTGTGTGTGTGTGTGTGTGTGTGTGTGTGTGTGTGTGTGTGTTGCGGGGGAGTGCTCTGCAGCTCCCACTGTGGGAGGTCCACCCAAAAATGTGGGGCTGAAATAGAGCTCGGGCAGTGATCCCCCACAAGTGACCTGGGCCATCCTTTGGGCTCTCTGGTGAGAACCCTCAGCCTCCCGTCCTCAGTCTCTACCCTGATTGGCTGAGCAGGGGGTTATTGACAGGGAGGAGACTCAGGTTCTTGTTGTTCTCTTTTAAGACCAAGGAAATAATTCAGAACCAGTTCTATGTTTGATGAATTTTGCTGCTTCTCTCCATTAATGGTCTCTGAGCAGTTCATGATTCTCTCTGACATTGCAGTTCTCCTCAAATACTTGCTGAATAATTACTGTGCACTGTTGTTGATCTGGAGCTCATCACAGAGCTCTTTATTCAGGTCATTCAATGTCTGAAATTCAAGATCTGATGGTTAGTTTGTAAAAGCAGCAAAGAGTCCTGTGGCACCTTATAGACTAGCAGATGTTTTGGAGCATGAGCTTTTGTGGGTGAATACCCACTTCAGCGGATGCATGTAGTGGAAATTTCCAGGGGCAGGTATATTGAAAATCAGGGCTCTTGGGTCCTATTCCCAACTCTGCCACTGACTGGCTGTGTGACCTAAGACAAATCAATTCTCCTTTCTCAGCCTTAGCTTCTCCCTCTTTCAAGTAGGGATAATAATGATCCGCTCCTACCTACTTCACGATGGGTGGAGGCAGGGCCGGCTCTAGGTTTTTTGCCGCCCCAAGGAAAAAAAATGTGGCTGCCCCCACCCCAGCCCTGGGCTCCCCCCCACAACCCTTGCTGCCTGAGCCCTGGGCTCTGCCCCCCACACCCGCACCCCCTGCCACCCTAGCTCTGGGCCTCCCCCCCACCCGCACCCCCCTGCCGCCCCAGCTTTGGGCGTCCCCCCCACCTGCCGCCTCAGCCCTGGGCTGCCCCTTCCCCACACACACCCTCTGCTGCCCCAGCCCTGGGCTCCCCCCCACACCTGCACCCTCCTTCTGTCCCAGCCCTGGGTCACTGGTAACTTGCGCCCAAGGCGGGTCATTCAGCAGGAATTTTGGATGTGCACAGAACACAGACAGGATTGGTTCCCGCATGGTTACAGAACTGCAGTAAAGTGAAACAATTTTCAGCTTGTGTGACTGGAGGAGATCTGGATGCATATTATAAGATTGTCCTCCATAAATGAGGAAAAGTTGAGGTGCCTTTATTATTCTTTGTTTCTATGGGGAATTTGCCAGTGCAATATCACTGTCTTCCTTTCAAACAAACAAAACTAGAAAAAAAATGGCAATGGCTGTTGAAAATAGCAATTCCAGTCCTAAAAACCACTGGGAAGCATTTCTTGCTCAATTTTATCTAGTAGGCTGCCCCTGGAACAAAGGGATCGAGAAACCTGCATCACTGAAAGTGCAGCCATGGAGACACCACACAGCAGCCTTGCCTAGCAGGGGCAGGGGGGGCGAGAAGGGACATCATCCGAGCTCCCTGCATCCAGGTCACTTTCCTCAGCCGGGCTGCGTAAGGGGAGGGCAGAGAGCAGCAGCTTCTGATGCTCCCCTCACAGCCCAGCCCAGGTGGGGAAAGTGACCAGGACGCATGGGGCACATAGTGTGGCTCCTCGCTCCCCCCACCCTCTGTGGGGCCACGGAGGAGCACTGGGGCAGGGGAGAGCAGTGAGCAGCTTTGCACGGCCACACGGTGCCCTTTGACCCCCTGGAGCCCTGGGCGGCTGCCGGGGGCCCCACCCCTAAGGCCGGCCGGGCTCCCCAGCACGAACAGCAGAGACACAGGGAGACTGGCCACCCACTGAGCAGAGGTAGCCTGGGCGGCTCGTAATGGAGGCTCGGGGGGGGCGCTCAGCCTCCCCAAACCTTGCGTCACCAAGGGGGCCCTGGCGCCCATGACTAGGGGCCCTGGCCAAATTGGGCCCCCCTGGGAAAGTCTCCCCCATGTCAGCCCCAGGGCTGGAGGAGCTCCCACTCCCTGCTACGGCCTGGGGACTGCAGCAGGGGCACAGAGCTTCTCTGGTCTGGGGGCCGCAGCGGGGCCGGGGTAAAGGAGTGACAGGGTGGGGCCAGTGGGGGAAGGGGTGGAACAGAGGTGACAGTGGGTGGGGCCGTGGGTGGAAGGTGTGGAAGGGGGCGGAGCCACACATAGAAGTGGGGGGGCCATGGTTCCAGTGCTGGGGCCCCCGCACTTGTTCTCCCTTTCCCTGGGCTTTGCCATCACTAGCCCCTGCTTAGCGAGTAGGGGTCAGTGGTCCCCAAAATGTGGGGCGTGACTCCTAGGGGGACACAGAGGAAGATTGATGGGGGCACCTCAGGGCCTGAGCCAGCCCCCATGGAGGGCAGGGAGGGAGCCCCACTCAGCCCCACTCTGTCCCAGCTCTTCCCCAACCCCACCCTCAGCCTGGGCCCCTGGCTCCCAGCCCGGCCTCGACCCCCTTACCCCTGTTTGCACCCCTGTCCCCAGCAAGCACCGGCCCCACTCCCAGCCCCGGTTCTTGACCGCGGCTTCCGAGGGGCCACAGCCATGGGTATGAGGGCGCAGTGTGAAATGTTTGGGGACCACTGGGTTAGGGTGACGTCCTCAATCACTTCTCTGCAGTCCAATGAAAGCGATTCCTCCCCCACCCACCCCTCCATCAGGACGGCCTAGGTATGTTCTGCTGCCCTTCACTCGTACAGGAAGGAGAATAACATTTCATCGCACTCAATCCTAAAGTGATTTGTTACCCACCACCATCCCAAACTGGTCATTTTGGGGAAGCGGCCCCATCATGCTGCATAGCTGGGCAGAGTAGGGGTGTCTGTGCAAACACGGCCTGTTCCTGAAGTCTTCCCCCAGCTCATCACTAGATGTGAGGGGGGAACTCATTCAGTCCCTGCTTACGCTTAGTATTGGGAAACTCCTTAGTGTCCCTATCTCTGCCGGCCTTAGATTTCTCCTCCTGTCCCTTTTCTTACAGCTCAGATGAGGTGGCCGAGTGGTTAAAGTGATGGACTGCTAATCTATTGTGCTCTGCACGCATGGGTTCAAATCCCATCCTCATCAGAGGCATTTAGTCTTCACCCTCCTTTATAGACAACCATCTCCCCCCTTAGTACAATAACGGACCCAACAATGTTGCCTTTTGCAAACAAAAACCTTCTCAGAAACTCCGACACCCCCCCTTGTTTTAAATAAAATGTCTAAATCCCAGATTTCTAAAAAATTTCTCTAGTTCTGTATTTCGTAGTTTTTATCTCAAAAGGTAATGTTACCTCAAGCTGAATAAGGCAGCGCTTCAAAAGGAAAACGTTAGCAATGGCAGGGGAGAAATAGGAAAGGAAAAAGCCCCTTTTCTCAGAAGATACAAACTCGACTCCCTCCTGTCTCTATCACCAGTGGATTTAGCCTCCCTCCTTGTGAGCTGTAAATACAATAAAGAGGAGACAAGGGGGTTTGGCACAAACAAAGGGAAGTGTAGTCAGGGTAAAGGTACAGAAACCTGGGGGAAGAAGGGAAAATGCAAACGTAATGAATACAATGAAACAGCGACTGGCTTTGGGAGCTTAACACTCAGGCCCAGAAACCCTCCCTTGGAAACCGGAAAACACTAAACGATGTCCCAGCACAGAAACCTTTCCCCCCTGTGCAGGTGCAGCGGGTCCCACGGGCCGGTGCGAGGCCCAGGACCTTCCACTCTCCGGCTGGTTTAGAGCCGTTGAGGAGGAGCCCTGGGGAGTCCAGACGACGGGTGGGTTTCGTCGCTGGCAGGGAGGCCCTGTGGGAGGCTGGACACCAGGGATGCAGGACGGCAGGAATGGGGGTGACAGGCCTCCTGTTCCTCAGTCTCACGGCGGGACCGAGGGGGCTCGTCACTCTCCGGCTCGGGAGCGCTGGGAAGACCCGACCGTGGAGGGGCCGTCGCTGGGGGGGGACGGCCCCGCGCAGGCGCTGAGCACGTCCTTATATCACTTCTGTGGCGGGAAAAGTATTGAGGAGATGGAACGCTGAGGGCTGGTTTTGGCGGGAAAAACCGGTTTGGACTGGTTTGAGCCTGTGTCCTGATGGTAAACAAGTCCCCTCTCAGAGATGGAGTCCAGGGGTCAATAGTTCATATGCTCCAGACGGGATCTTATTTTAAAGCCGGTGATTTAACATAAGAACATAAGAAAGGCCGTACCGGGTCAGACCAAGGGTCCATCTAGCCCAGTATCTGTCTACCGACAGTGGCCAATGCCAGGTGCCCCAGAGGGAGTGAACCTAACAGGCAATGATCAAGTGATCTCTCTCCTGCCATCCATCTCCATCCTCTGACGAACAGACGCTAGGGACACCATTCTTACCCATCCTGGCTAATAGCCATTTATGGACTTAGCCACCATGAATTTATCCAGTCCCCTTTTAAACCCTGTTATAGTCCTAGCCTTCACAACCTCCTCAGGTGAGGAGTTCCACAAGTTGACCGTGCGCTGCGTGAAGAAGAACTTCCTTTTATTTGTTTTAAACCTGCTGCCTATTAATTTCATTTGGTGACCCCTAGTTCTTGTATTATGGGAATAAGTAAATAACTTTTCCTTATCCACTTTCTCAACATCACTCATGATTTTATATACCTCTATCATATCCCCCCTTAGTCTTCTCTTTTCCAAGCTGAAGAGTCCTAGCCTCTTTAATCTTTCCTCATATGGGACCCTCTCTAAACCCCTAATCATTTTAGTTGCCCTTTTCTGAACCTTTTCTAATGCTAGAATATATTTTTTGAGGTGAGGAGACCACATCTGTACACAGTATCCGAGATGTGGGCGTACCATGGATTTATATAAGGGCAATAATATATTCTCAGTCTTATTTTCTATCCCCTTTTTAATGATTCCTAACATCCTGTTTGCTTTTTTGACCGCCTCTGCACACTGCGTGGACATCTTTAGAGAACTATCCACGATGACTCCAAGATCTTTTTCCTGACTCGTTGTAGCTAAATTAGCCCCCATCATGTTGTATGTATAGTTGGGGTTATTTTTTCCAATATGCATTACTTTACATTTATCCACATTAAATTTCAATTTACTTCATAAACATCTTATTAACCAACTAACTGAACATATTGAACAGTTTATACTTCTCACACCTAACAGTGTTTGTCCTCCAGATGTGTTTACAGGTGTTGAGTTGTGGGGGAGAGAGGCCAATTCATCTCTCTACCCCCCCTTTCATAGTTTCTTCCAACTGGCTAGGAAGTACCTTTGCTAGGATGTGAGTCAAGCAGTGCCCATTGTCGCTGTGCTATCTCGGAGAAGTCTGCATTGTACACGGTTCCTGGGATAGTCCTTGGCAGTGTGGATCCCTTTAATGGGCCAGCAGCGAGTCTGGCTCCTCCGTTATCACACCTGAAAGGCTGGTGGTGGGCATTTCCCAACCTCATCTCAGTCACACACACAGAGCAAAACTTCCCAGCCAATGCTACACACACAATCCAACACAATAGTAATGTTCAACAGACCAAGACTTTTGAAATGATACCTCACCAGGCAGACTTTGTACAAACTGTATCATCATTATAGGAGAGTGGTGAATATGGGGCTTCCAGGGTGCTGCTTTGAGCACAACGAGCCACCCCTGGGCTTACATTGCAATGGAGACGTACCCTTAGAGTCCATCTCTCCTGGGATAAAGATGGCAGCAGGGCTGGCCTGGACCATCTGACGTGGGCTCATGGAGCTAAAGCTGAGAGGCTAAAAACTGTGGGGCAGATATTTGTGTTCACACTGAAGCCTGGGTTCGGAAACCCTCACCCCTCGTGGGGTCTCAGAGACTGGGCTCAAGCCCATCTGTCTGCACTGTAATTTTATAGTCTTGCAGCCCAAGCCTCATAACCCTGAGTCAGCTGACCGGGCTTTGCGACAGGTGCCCTGGGTGTTTTAATCACAGTGTAGACATAACATTAGGCTACGTCTCCAGTGCAATGAAACACCCACGACTGGCCCGTGTCACATTAATCAGGGTCATGCGGCTTGGGCTGTAAAGTTGCAGTGTCCGTGTCTTGGCTCAGGCTCAGTCCCCTGCTCCAGGAGCCCAGAAGGTTGGGAGGGAGTTTAGCAAGTGGAACTGGTAAAACCGAAGGGGAGTATTACCCTGGACTCATGGCATTTCTCCATTGGTCTGTCTGCTCTGGGGCAGGGACAGAAACACGCCCCACTGCAGTCGTTATTTCAAAGGGCAGTTTAGGATTTTCATTCTCAGACTCGGTGCACAAAGCAGGACTCAACCCTCGGCATAAACGAAACGAGCTGCCCACAGATTCTGGCAGCCACAATGAGCATTTGGTGTGAGAGCTCAGACCTGCCCCTGTCCCAGAGGGACGGGGTCGTCTGAGAGGGGACTGGACCACTGACCTATCACCTCCTAACTCCCAAACTTTCAGTAACTCTATCCTCAGTGCCTGTGAGTGTAATTTAAACCATAAGAAAAACCACACTAGGCTAGACCGAAGGTCCATCTAGCTCTGAATCTTGTTTTCTGACAGCAGCCAGTACCAGGTGCCCCAAAAGCAACTCAGTAAGGTACCACTGGAACTTGAACCCAGGATCTCCTGTATACAAAACACTGGTTTTAGCCAGCTAAGCCATGGTGCCTACAGCTGCTGAAGTGATCATGTCTGCACACACCTGACTCTCTGCCAACCTCCATCTGGGCCTGACAAGCTTTGCTTCTGTTTGGATTCAGTAAAGCAGAGGAGCAGGGGAAGTTTTACTCCCAAGGTTCTTTGGGGACAGGTCGACACTACAAAATTAGATCGGTGTAACTACATTACTCAGGGGTGTAAAAAATTTACCTCCCTAAGCAATGCAGTTATATCAGCCTAACCCCGGTGAAGATAGCGCTGTGTCAACAGGAGGGCTTCTCCCAACAACATAGCTTGGGGAGGGGCTTGGTTAGTGAAGATGAAGAGAATAGGTGGCCCATGGCTCTTGCATTTGGGGAGGCTGGGTGTGAGCGCTGGAAGCTCCCTAGAAGTGGGGGGCCCATTGGTACCCAGACCATGGCACTGCACCCCCACCCTTCTCCTCTCTCTGAGGCCCCACCTGTGCTCCCCCCTTGCTCCTGTTTGGCCACTTCCCACCCCCGCTCTTCCTCTTTGGCTGAGGACGGCTGATCCACCTCTCGCTCGCTCCTCTCCTCCCCCAAGGCCTTCCTGCCTCCTGCTCGTGCCTCTCCACCCCCTACCACATGGTCTGCCCACCAGCCGCCACCTCGCTGACCCGTCCCTGCAACCCACCCTGCCCACCACCCACACCTCTCTGCCTCTCCCTTGAGACCTGCCCTGCCCACCACTTGCACCTCTGTGCCCCTCCCTGGAGACCCACCCTGCCCTCTGCCCCTCCCCTGAGACCTGCCCTGCCCACTGCCCCCACCTCCTAAACCTGCTCTGCCCACCGCTCGAACCTCTCTGCCCCACCCCTGAGACCCACCCTGTCCATGTCTTTCTTCGGTCGTCTGTTGTTATTCCATGAAACATCAAGAATGGAATAAAAAGATGAGTTTACTCCAGGGTGAGGAAAGAAAGGAGCCACCAACCCTCTGGCCTTGCTGCTTTAGTTAAAGTGTTTTAACTAAACAGCTATTGAATGTCCTCCCTATGCCCCTTGTGTCACCAGAGCACATCCATGCTAGCAGTTCTTGGATGGCCACAGAGAGCAGTGCACTGTGGGTATCTATCTCACTGTGCAACTGGCTGCAGGGTGTTTTGGGAAGGCTTTGCAATGCCTCACGGGCTGGTACAGCATCACATGATGCAGGTTTCTCTATCCCGCTGTTCCATGGGCATCTTACTAGATTACCAGCTGCTTTTCAACTGCAGCGTGCATGGCGGGGTAGAGACTGTTTGTATGTGGGGAGAGACAGTGTGTGTGTTGGGGAAGAGTGAGTGTGTTGAGCTAGGTAGGAGCAGATCATTATTATCCCTACTTGAAAGAGGGAGAAGCTAAGGCTGAGAAAGAAGAATTGACTTGTCTTAGGTCACACAGCCAGTCAATGGCAGAGTTGGGAATAGGACCCAAGAGCCCTGATTTTCAAACTAACCATCGGATCTTGAATTTCAGACATTGAATGACCTGAATAAAATGCTCTCAGATGAGCTCCAGACCAACAACAGTGCACAGGAATTATTCAGCAAGTATTTGAGGAGAACTGCAATGTTAGAGAGAATCATGAACTGCTCAGAGACCATTAATGCAGAGAAGCAGCAAAATTCATCAAACATAGAACTGGTTCTGACTTATTTCCTTGGTCTTAAAAGAGAACAACAAGGACCTGAGTCTCCTACCTGTCAATAACCCCCTGCTCAGCCAATCAGGGTAGAGACTGAGGACGGGAGGCTGAGAGTTCTCACCAGAGAGCCCAAAGGATGGCCTAGATCACTGGTGGGGATCACTGCCCGAGCACTATTTCAGCCCCCCAGTTTTGGGTGGACCTCCCACAGTGGGAGCTGCAGAGCACTGCCCCGCAACACACACACACACACACACCCCTACCTCTCCTAGTGTTGGGAGGGGAACAGGAGAAAGGAAAAAAGAAGCAAGAGACAGAGAGAAAGGGAGGGAGGGAGGAAACGGTGAAACAAAAAGGACAAACCCTAATGTCCCCAGTGATTCTACGGGACAAAATCCCAGGTGTGGAATAAAATTCTGCATCCTTAAGCTCGTGTTTTCCATGCCTAGAATTCAACTCTCACCAGCTGGATCAGACTGAACAGGTTTCAAACCTCCAGGAGGCTCTTACCTTCTAAACAGGGACGGCTGTTTTCTAGTAAAATCACTGAAAGGGAAGGAGAAAACGCGAAAGAGGTTCCTCCTGGCGCTCACGTCCGTGAACCCGAATACTCTCTCAGTCCTCAAAGAGAGACCTGGAGAAGGAGACTTGCTGCAGCAAAGCCACAGGGGTCTCTGAGGTTTCCCTGGCCCCTCGCCCCTGTCCTGCCTGGCTGACGTCAGCATCTCTCTGTGAGGTCACCACCTCCCCACCACCTTGGACCAATAGTCTGAGGTCCTGCAAAAGGCCTTTGTGATGTCACTGCCACACCCCTCCCTTGCTGTGCCAATGTCCTGCCCCTGCCCAGGCACTTTGGAGGTTTGAGCTACTCCCTGGGGATCACCCCACTCAAGGAGCGTTCGTTCTAGGCAGCAAGCCGGCTAGACAGGAAAACATCAGACGCTGCTCCCAATGCTACACTCAGTTTTTTAGAAATGAGTCGACTTTATGGCCAGAAGAGACCATTAGAGCATCTAGTCTGACCCCCTCCATATCACAGGCCTCCTGTAGGACACAATAGCAGGTGAGGGTGGGGGCTGAGGAAGCGAGCGGGCAGGCAGTGGCCGGGGGGGGGGGCAGGTGAGCCGGTGGCTGGCCCCAGCTCACCTCCACTCCGCCTCCTCCCCTGAATGCCCCACCTCGCTTTCCCCCTCCCCCTGCTAATCAGCTGTTCGCGCAGGAAGCCTTGGAGGGAAGAGACGCCGTGTGGCGGCTTCGCGCTCAGGCCCAGCAAGATGGAGACGGAGACGAGGTGAGCTGGGGCAGGGGGGCCGCCCGCACCGCAGCAGGTAACCCGGGGGGGCACTGGGGAACCGCTCCCCACCCCAGCTCACCTACCTCCCCTCTGCCTCCCTGGGCCTTAGCACGAAGCCGCCATTTGCTTCTCAGCCCTCCCAGGCTTCCCGCGCAAACCGTCAGGAGCAGGAGTTCCAGGGGCCGTCAGGGGACAGGGAGAAGGGGTGGTTGGATGGGGCAAGGGTCCCGGGGGGCCATCAGGAATGAGAGGAGGGGTTGGATGGGGCCGCAGGGGGCAGTCAGGGAACAGGTGTTGGTGCCACTAGGCCTGAGTAAACCAAAGTTGTGACTTTGGGCCTGAAGTGAACCAAAGTTCTTACATGCTGTGAATTTTAACCAGCCTAAGATGCTAACAGACTGCAAGCAAAATGTGTAGCTGTCAGCAATTTCAGCTTGCAAATGTAGGAGTTTGAAACAGCAGAAGCGGCGGGGAGGAGGGGGAGAGGGGGAAGGAAAATCTGTATGCGTTTGTTCTGTCAAGGCCAACAGATAAGCTTGTGGATGAGAACCTTTTCTAACACACTGAAATGTAATGCCTAATGTAGCTGCTGCTGGGAAGGGAGGGGTGAGGGGGAAAACCGAACAAAAGGCTTACACAAACAAGGGGGGGTATAAATGTTGGGACCCCGCCTGTGAGCGGGGGTGCAGGATTTGAGAATGCTTTTCTCCCTGGCACCTTTCTTTGTGCACAATTAAACCTGTTTTTGCTTCTCCACCCTGGTGTGATAATTAGTGCGACGCACACCGGGCAACGAACCCTGCTGTTGCTCCGCCTCGGGCTCTTTGAGCCGGCAACAGTTTTGGCGTCCCTGGGTGGGCTCGAGGCAAAATTGTGCCTTGCCCGGACTCCTCCAATGGCCGGTGGACGATGGTCACAGCCGATGCCCAGCGCGCACCGGTGCCTTTACCGGGGGCCTCGGCAGAGACGCGTCAGGCTGACCTTGAAGGACACAACGGTGCAACGCACTCAGATAGTGGAGAAGCAGCTGCGGGCGACGGTGAGGAACCGGTCCTGTGGTTAAGGTAGGAACAGTCCAGTGGTGTGGACTTTTGCCTGAGGCTGGGGACGCCCAGCCGTTGTAATTCCCACTAGACAAGAGAGCGTCCTATAGTGGGTCAAGGGTAAGCCCATGGTATGGGGCAAGGACAGGGTAAGGTTAGTAGGGCAAGGTGTATGCCCCTAGAATGCATTCTAGCAAATTGGAAGGTATTTGGTTTGGATCCATTGACTAAAAGTAAACTGAAAAGATTTTATACAGTAGACTGGCCTCAGTATCAGTTAGAGAGCCAGGAAAGGTGGCCGCCGGAAGGATCACTTAATTACAACATGATCCTTCAATTATTTCTGTTTTGTCAGCGAATGGGTAGCTTCTGAAGCTGTTTGTATGTAGAGCTCTTGTAAAAATCCCTCATCATATGCCCCAGAGCTGCACTGGGAGGAGAACTGTCCGTGGGAATGTCTGTCTCTGCTGGGCTCATGCCATTTGAATTTATTGACTGTGCAGCAAGATAAGATGCATCGTGGCAATAGGAAACAATGGCCTTGGTGTGTGTGTGTGTATACCTGTGTGAGTGTTCGTTACTGGAAGACGCCCAGATTGCCCTGTGAAGCGATTGCTAATGATCAGGAGTAGTCTAACGCAAGCCCAGTAACTAGTGGATCTTTAGGAGATCCGACCCACGGTGGGCTGACTCAGCCTGGCATCGTCCGGCGAGGAAGCTGCCTGGGTCTAGGAATGTGTGAACCCATCTTCCCTCCCCCCCCTTCCTTTCCGTGTGGGCTACTGACAGTCTGATCATCTCATTGGATGCAATTAGAGTATACGGCGCTGTGTCTCTCAGAGACTAGCCGACGCTCTTTGCTGAAAGGGGATGTAGGAAAGTCAGTCATCCTCGTTAGTCTCCCCTGTGTGAATGTTCTGTAGGGAGAGATTCTTAGTTTATGAGCCGCTAGTGCGGACAGGGTACCCTCTCTGTGTGTGCAAGTGGAAAGTGGGTAAAGGGACAGTCTAAAAATTCTACCTCACCCCCTAAGGGTACCCCAGCATAGTACATGTACGTACATTATGGTCCTAAAACCTGCAAGTATTTAGAGAATTGGAATCTTCACATGTGTAAAAATCCATCTAAACAATGCCCATTAGAAGGTATCTTCAATCTAGATAAGATCATATATCTCAGAGGAGCTTTTAATCACAAAGAAAAGCCTCTGACACAGTGTGAGCAATTTGTCTAGGAACGGGTTAATTTGAAACTCGGCTAACCCCAGAGATAAAGAGAGAGAGCTGCTCTGCGTACAAGGTCAAGGAGCCTGCACAAACTATGCTAAGTAAAATTGTTTTCAGCCCCAGCTGGTTGTGGAAAATAAAGAGAGGCAAACCAAGGGCAGTACAAATTACAAAACTGAGATTGCATTTGCAAAGCTTAACGGTTCAGTGAGATCCAACAGTTTTTGCAACCCCGAAGCCATAGGGCAGCTGACCTGAACTGGAATCTCTGAAAGAGACGCCGCAGGAGAGTCCAGGGTGTAAAAGAACAGCCATCCCAAGAGTGGAAGCATGTTGGAAATTCTGGACAAGCTGTATACAGGATAATCTCCCGTCCACCTATTTCCCTTCTCTGAACATTATACACAGACATGCCAGTCTGGATATGTGTAAGTATTAAAGTGGCTTAAGGCTTGGGGCATTCATATTTTTCCTGAGTGATGTGGGAGTGTTCCCAATACTCTCCATTGTTGTTTTATTATTTTTAATGAAGCTTTAAAATTTGGATATATGGTGTGATTTCTCTATCTACCCCCCCCCCAGTCCTGCAATGTCAGTTTGATCACCTGACATAAGGGATAATTGGTAACAGAAATTTGTCACAGTTTGGTGAGCAATAGAGAATTGGGGAGCCCTGTAGAATTTACACCATCTATCTGTTTTACCCTTGTTATTTTATGTTTGCTGTGTTTGGTATTGTTTGGTATTATATGATAAGGATTGTATGGTTAAAGGTGAGCCCTAATAGAATAAGGAAACACTATCTGGTTTTGGTGCACTATCTAGTTTTAGCTTTGTTCTGTTTAACCGGTTACTGTTGGTTTTTCTGCTCTGTTTATTTGGGCGTTGGGTGTGTGGGCGGAACTGAACTTCTCGTTCGTAATTCCTCAGGGTGGAAGCCATGTGTGCGATGAAGCTCTGAGGTTGTATTGAGATAATTCTGTCCCGCCCCCCCTGTAACGGACAATGTACTAGAAGTGGAAAAATCTGGCTTAGACTGTAATTTTCTCTGCTCTCTGTGTAATTTTCTTTTCTGTTTAAGTGTCAGCAGACAAATGGGTGGGTCTCTGGGTAGACCCCCTTTAGGAGTTTGGATTGTGTGTTAAGTAAATGGCCTTTACCCAATGGCCGTGTATTTTTGCCAGGTGGCAAGCCTTACTAGGGAGGACTCGAGTAGTTTTGGGAGTAAAATGTTTTAGGGAAAAGACCAGAAGGGTGGGGGCTAGCTGTGAAGCCCACCCTCCTAGCTAAACTGGTAGTGGAATAAGTTTGTGTCCAGGATAGGAACGGTTCAGCGAGAAAAGCAGGATCGGGCCCAAGCGGACAGGCAACAGAGAGATGGGAAAACAGGTTGGAAACTTTTGAGGGTGCAGTGAAAAGAAGGAGTAAGTGAGTATAGGCATGGAAATTTCAAATACTCAGGAGGATATTTGGAATGGTGATTTGAATTGGTAAGTGGCTGCTGAAGGAAAAAGCAAGTGATTTTTAAGGGAAAGTGAAAAGTTAACTCTTTAGTTGCTGGAGGGAACAGCAGTTGAACTTTGTAAAAATGCTAAAGAAAAAAGTTTTTGGTGTCTTTGAAATGTTTGTAAATAAATTCAGGCAAAGAAAATATGGGGTAATTCTCCTGAATTAACAAGAGTATTCGTATATTTTAAGTAATGATTAACTGCCCAGAAGGGATAGACTTTTGCTTTGTCTTTCAGATAATCAAAGAAAACTAATGCCAGCTGAACAGCATTCAACATATCATGCATTTACTGACAGAGTAACAATTATGTTTTGTGTTCTATGTTCTGTCTTGTGGTGTTTGTCTCAAGTGGCCAGAATTGTTGTGTTTAATATTTTTATGGGATGGTCTAATTTAAAATCAAGTGGCAGTGTTAAATTGAAATGCAGATACTTGTTTTGTTCAATTTAGAATACAAAGTGTTTGGATATATCAGAAAAATGTGATATACTAAAGTCTAATACATTTTCTTAAGTAAGAGAAAGAAACTTTATTAGCCAAATCTTTTAATTGAGAATTGTTATTAAAATTTGCATACTAACAGTCTTTGAAAGCAAGGACATGGAAAGTTAACCCACTCCCCATATTGGACATGGGATCCTTCTGGCTACCTCAGACTTCTAGCCAGAGGGCTGGGGATGGTGGAAAGCTATTGGACTAGAGGTTGTATTGAGTGAACTCATCAAAGTGGGTGTGCTTGTCCTGGCCTGTTGTTCTAAAGCTCTGTAATAAGGTTATTTTAGTAAAAGGGTATATGTGGCATACATTAAATAAGACTAATGTACTGTGTATGTGTTCACTGTTAACAAAAGGTGTATAAGTAAAAGTTTCCTTTATAGGTTAAAGAAAAAAAATGGGAAAAGGAAAAAGAGTGAGTTAACTGAAGAAAAAAATAATAGCTAACATGCTAAAATAAACTGGCCAAGATTTGTGCTGAGACAAACTTAAAGTGGCCAGATGCCCTTCTTTTGGCACTAATAAGTATAAGAACCATTACTTGGCTAAAAACCAGAAAAAGGGGGGACTTAAATTTGCCCATGCAACTATAAAATTTGTAAAATCTGCAAAGACACTAATGCAATGTGTTAGGTTTTTTTTCTCACAGGTGAAGAAGAAACAACCCAAAGATCCTAGCAGCCCTACCACTCCTAGGAACCAGAAGACTGGGTCTACATAAAGATCCACCAACGAAAGACTGCCTTGGCTCCACGCTGGAAAGGCCCTTTCCAAGTCCTCCTGTCTACCAACACTGCTGTGAAGTGCCAAAGACTGACTGCTTGGACCCAGGATTCTCACTGCAAAAAGACCCCTCCACATCAGAAGAATTTTCCTATTGATGATTAGCCTATTCTTTCTTCTAGTTCTACTGTGATTCTGGACAGCTTCTGGACAACCTCTCCCTTGTCCACTGACAGACCAACTGTGCCTTTAGACTTTTCTAGAAAAAGCACAGCTATTACAGGGTGATATGTGCTGGCAACCTCTCCCCTGTAGGATGCTAAACCACAATTGTTTTGAGAAAGAAGAAGAAACATTCACTCCACTGACATTGCCAAAGTCCAGGAATTCCTGACTAAAAGGACATTGAGAACTGACCCTGGTGAAGAAACAAAGAATTGTACACTGGCAAGGAAGAAATTTATGGGACCCATGATTGGGAATGTGGTATTAATTGGATTTTGGGGTTTAATCTACAAGCTGTGCCCTGTGTTTTGGATAAATCCTTCAGTATGTATTGCCCTCCCTAATTGGATTTTAAATGACATTGCCCTTATCCAGTTTTCAAATCACTTCTACATACCCAGATTGCTCACAAGGGGCTGCCATTAGATTAGCACAACAGAGGGCCTGGGTTATTTCCTCTGGAAAAAAAGAGAATTGAGCAGATCCCTGTGGGTAGGGCCAATATCTTAAAAGACAAAAACATGATAAGAAATTGGGCCAACTAGAAAAGGCTACTAGCCTTATTCTTGAAACTCAGCTATTTTAAGTACAGGCTGGAGTTGGTGAGTTACATGTCATTTCAGCCCTTAGTTCTATGACCCAGAAGTTACTGACAGAGATGGTATTACATATCACTGAGGCTGGGAAGGTATTGCAGTGGGATCTAGACCAGACTTGGCCCACTGCCCTTACAGATGCATCAGGAGTACCATCTGATCTGTGGTCATGAAGACATACTTGAACACTTTCTGGATGGAAGTGGGGACATTCACAGTGCTCCTTCCAAGCATATGGACCGGTTAGGGTGGGTGTGGTTCCCACATACCGAATCCTGCTGGGTCCATGGGGAGCATGCATGTGGGACTCAATTATTCACCGAGACATCTGGGAAATTAAACCACTTGGTATACCTACCTGATTTATAGTCAGTGTCCCAATCCCTTAGTTGTTAAATGAACATTCCACTCTTTTGTCCATGCATTCATTCCTGGGTTGGGGATAACTAAGCTCAAAAGAGCAGTTGTACATATATCTGTAAAGCTTCATTGTTTTTTGTTTTTAAAGTTTGAGAAAACTCGCCAAAAGTTTGTTGAGTATTCTCAAAGGGGGGAATTGTTGGTGCCACTAGGCCTGAGTAAACCAAAGTTGTGACTTTGGGCCTGAAGTGAACCAAAGTTCTTACATGCTGTGAACTTTAACCAGCCTAAGATGCTAACAGACTGCAAGCAAAATGTGTAGCTGTCAGCAATCTCCGCTTGCAAATGTAGGAGTTTGGAACAGCAGAAGCGGCGGGGAGGAGGGGGAGAGGGGGAAGGAAAATCTGTATGCGTTTGTTCTGTCAAGGCCACAGATAAGCTTGTGCATGAGAACCTTTTCTAACACACTGAAATGTAATGCCTAATGTAGCTGCTGCTGGGAAGGGAGGGGTGAGGGGGAAAACCGAACAAAAGGCTTACACAAACAAGGGGGGGTATAAATGTTGGGACCCCGCTTGTGAGCGGGGGTGCAGGATTTGAGAATGCTTTTCTCCCTGGCACCTTTCTTTGTGCACAAATAAACCTGGTTTTGCTTCTCCACCCTGGTGTGATAATTAGTGCGACGCACACCGGGCAACGAACCCTGCTGTTGCTCCGCCTCGGGCTCTTTGAGCCGGCAACAAGCTCCAGACCAACAACAGTGCACAGGAATTATTCAGCAAGTATTTGAGAACTGCAATGTCAGAGAGAATCATGAACTGCTCAGAGACCATTAATGCAGAGAAGCAACAAAATTCATCAAACATAGAACTGGTTCTGACTTATTTCCTTGGTCTTAAAAAAGACCAACAAGGATCTGAGTCTCCTCCCTGTCAATAACCCCCTGCTCAGCCAATCAGGGTAGAGACTGAGGATGGGAGGCTGAGGGTTCTCACCAGAGAGCCCAAAGGATGGTCCAGGTCACTGGTGGGGATCACTGCCCGAGCACTATTTTAGCCCAACATTTTTGGGTGGACCTCCCACAGTGGGAACTGCAGAACACTCCCCTGCAACAGATGGATCAGACTGAACAGGTTTCAAACCTCCAGGAGGCTCTTACCTTCTAAACAGGGACGGTTGTTTTCTAGTAAAATCACTAAAAGGGAAGGAGAAAACTCGAAAGAGGTTCCTCCTGGCGCTCACGTCCGTGAAACCGAATACTCTCTCAGTCCTCAAAGAAAGACCTGGAGAAGGAGACTTGCTGAAGCAAAGCCACAGGGGTCTCTGAGGTTTCCCTGGCTCCTCGCCCGGTCTTGCCTGGCTGATGTCAGCATCTCTCTGTGAGGTCACCACCTTCCCACCGCCTTTGACCAATAGGCTGAGGTCCTGCAAAAGGCCTTTGTGATATCACTGCCACACCCCTCCCTTGCAGTGCCAGTGTCCTGCCCCTGGCCAGGCACTTTGGAGGTTTGAGCTACTCCCTGTGGATCACCCCACTCGAGGAGCGTTCGTTCTAGGCAGCAAGCCAGCTAGACAGGGAAACATCAGACGCTGCTCCCAATGCTACACTCAGTTTTTTAGAAATTAGTCGACTTTACGGCCAGAAGAGACCATTAGAGCATCTAATCTGACCCCCTGCGTATCACAGGCCTCCTGTATGACACAAGAACTACTTTTTGGGCAAACACATTCCAGAAAGGCATCTAGTCTTCATGAAATGACATCAAGAGATGGAGAATCCACCACTTTCCTTGGTAGCTTGTTCCTGTGATAAATCATCCTCGCTGTTGAATATTTGTGCCTTAGTTGTAATACGAATTTGTCTCTTTTTATCTTCCAGCCATTGGGTCTTGTTATTCCTTTCTTTGCTAGATTCAAGAGCCCTTTAATACCCAATCTTTTCTCTCCATTAAGGCACTTCAACATTTCAATGAAGTCGCCTTTCAATCTTCTTTTGATCAGCTAAGCAGGTTGAGCTCTTTCAGTAGCTCACTAGAAGGCATTTTTCTCCAGCCCTCAGAACATTTGGTGGCTCTTTGCTGCCCCAGCTCCAATTTCACATCTTTTTCAAATGAGGACACCAAAACTGGAGGCTATTCCAGTATCAGTCTCGCTGATGCCGTGTCACCTCCTATGACGTTATTGACATAATCTGTAACTGTATAGATCACCATTGCGACCACTGATCTATATTTGCAGCCAATATTGTAGAAAGGTTGTCGTGTAAGGGGTCTACGGAGAGGTTATGATTGGCTGATTATAATGATGCTATTTCTAGATGTGCATCATTTTTGTAGTTGATGTTATGAATATTGGCTCTATGCTGCCTGTATTTCAAACTTGTGCTCTGCTTCTGGGGAACACCCCAGATAAGTTGGTGTCAGTTCTGCCTAGCCTGCTTAATGGCCCATTAAGGACCATCAGCTATACAATCGACCCATTGAGAGAAGGCAGATACGCCTTGTGACTCAGCAAGGTCTGCAGGGACCTGCCTATGGACAGAACTCGAAGGTTTTTCTGTGCCACGTGCTGGACAGAGTGTCCTTGGGACAAAGAAAGCAAAGACCACATGGCAAGAGACTATAAAAGGCTGATGCCTCATCTCCATCTTATTTTCAGTCCTGCTTCATGTCTCTGGAGGGACTTTGCTACAACGTGAAGCTCTATACAAAGGACTGAATGACTCATCCCAGCTGTGGATGGACTCCAGAGACTTGATTTGAACCTGCAGTTTATTCCATCACTGCTACAAGCCTGAACCAAGAACTTTGCCATTACTGTGTGTAATTAATTCCTTTAAAAATTTTAACTCTCACCTATATTTCTTTCTTTTTATGAATAAACCTTTATATTTTAGATGTTGTAAGGGAAAATCCAGTGTTATCCAAGGCTTTGTAGGCCCAGGCCTCATGTCAAGCTGCCAGGGCCGCCCAGACAAGCCATGCAGGGGGGCATGGAGGAGACAGTGGAAAGTCCTAACAGTCCCCAACTGAAAAACAATTTTGTAATATCCCCGACTGTCAACACGTAACCGCATAGAACAGATAAGTAACAACAGGAAAAGCCTAATATGGAAGAAATTTACTGCTGCTCCAATCAGCATTAACTTTGCAATATTTTTTTAGCAAAATAATAAGGAAATTATGTGTGTAACTTGCATATTACAATTGTGGTTTTAAGCTTTATAAGGCTGTCTGTAACCAGCTTCGGGGAGGCCGTTTCCATAACGGTTCTCCCCTGCGTGGTTCTAATCAATAAAACGCCTCAGGCTGATCTGACTGAAAACACAACACATGGATCAATTTTTCCATAACAATGCTAAAAGATTTGCAAGAGCGTGATTTGTGGGTAAGATCTGACTCGTCTATTGACCTGCATCTGGGGCTTGGTCCTTTGGGGTCCTTTGAGAGAACCCGTTTTCTTTTACTGGGGTATTAGTTTTCATAACCATTCATCCCCATAAGGAGTGGTGCTGGTGGTGATAGAAGGGAACTGGAATAGCTGAGGGAATTGCTTGTATGACGTCCGATTGACCAGTGGGGTGAAACCAAAGTCCTCTCTGCATGGCTGGTGTGACGTGCTTTAATAGTAAAGGGCACCCAGCCTCGGGCTGTGACTGCCCTGCTCCAAGCCATTTGTCCTGAATTGATACTCTCAGCAGTGTCCTGCCAGTGGTCGCATCGTTACAGGGCTCGTCCGGGATTACAGCTGGGAACTCTCCGAAGCTCAGGATGCGCTTCCTCAGCTAGGGGAAGTATGTAACCCCCACACCTCCAGGGTGTGGTGGGGTGTCCCAGCTAGTGGCACCGAGATCACTTAGAAGGAGCAATAAAACATGTCTTCTATACAGCCCTCGCCAACAGCCGGGTGGCTTTTAGTTCATGCTGTAGAGGCCCACACACTAAGCTCCAGAGGTCCCCGGTTCAATCCCGCCCACCACCGCGTCACCAACCTGGATCCGTCAGCATAACAGAGGCAGCTGCCACCCCAAGGAGAGAGCTGCCATGCCACACCCGGCTGAGAAGAGGTACCAAGCAGTGAGCTGACACCCTTCAGAGCTTCCTGTGATAAACTGTGAACTTAGGACAATAGGGAGGTGGTAGGAAGTGTTGCCCTCAGAATGGCCTGGGTCAGAGCCCATGGGAGGCCCTGGGCTATCCCCCCCCACCACACGCCATCTGCTGCATCCTTCCCCCCAAAAGGGCCAAAACCCTGACCAAGAGGCAACATCCCCATGAGCAAAGGCCATCACGAGGCATCTATCTTCGAAAGTTTGCAGAGGATGCGGGAGCAGAAAGGGGAGAGAGGATGAGGGTGGCTCTTGGGAAGAGGGAGCCTTATGGGAAGCTCTTGTTTACCGCCATCAACCCAATGATCAGATCATTGATGCCTAGAATCTTCCCGGACATGTTGTAATTGATTGGATCTAGGTTTTAAAATGGGTACCACATTTGCAGACGGAGAAATGTCAGGGAGTTGAGTGGAAGGCCATTGCAAGCTCAGCTAATTAGGCAATGTGGCTTATGCCCCATCTAACAAGCTCCTTAAACAATACCTCCCAGTTTTCATTCGCATTGTTCTGTTTAGTGTTTTTCTCCAAAACACTTTTACTAAACCTTTGGGTCAGCTTTGGGAAGTTGGCCCTTTCAGTGCACCAAATATAAATATTGCTAGTGGAGACTGCCCTCTATTGGTCATAAGAACGGCCATACTGGATCAGACCAATGGTCCAGCCAGCCCAGAATCCTGTCCTCCCACAGTGGCCAATGCCAGGTGCCCGCGAGGGAATCGACAGAACAGGGAATCATCAAGCGATCCACCCCCTGTCGCCCATTCCCAGCTTCCAGCAAACAGAGGCTGGGGACACTTCAAGAGCATGCTTCTGTATGCCTGCCCATCCTGGCTAATAGCCAATGATGGACCCGTCCACCATCAACTTATCTAGTTCTTTGGTGGACCCTGTTATAGTCTTGGCCCTCACAACATCCTCTGACAAAGTTTCCCCAGGTTGACTGTGTGTTGGGTGAAGAAATACTTCCTTTGGTTTGTTTTAAACCTGCTGCCTACTCCTTTCATCGGGTGACCCCAGTTCTTGTGTTATGAGGAGTAAATAGCACTTCCTTACAGATCCAGACTAACACGGCTACCCCTCTGATACTTCCTTATTTACTTTCTCCAAACCCATCATCATTTTATAGACCTCTATCCTAGCCCCCATTTAGTTATCTTTTTTCCAAGCTGAAAACTCCCCTCAGTCTTATTAATCTCACCTCACATGGCAGCTGTTCCACACCCCAATCATTTTGGTTGCCCTTTTCCGTACCTTTCCCAATTCTGATATATCTTTTTGAGATGGGGGACCAGCTCCAGTATTCAAGATGTGGGTGTGACGTTATTGATATAAATTGGGACCATATAGAACATGGGTTGCAACCGAGGTCCTGCAGTGGCACCAAATCTTAGGTAAAGGGGGTCATATAAGGTGTCTAAAACCAGGTTATGGGTTGCTGGTTATGATTATGCTGTCTGTGTGCATGTATCATTTTAGTTGAAGTTATGTATATTGGCTCTATACTGTCTGTATTTCAAGTTGGTGATGTGCTTCTGGGTGATATCCCAGACAAGCTGGTGTTAGCTCTGCTTAGCCTGCTTGATGGCCCATTAAGGACCATCAGCTACACAATTGACCCATGGAGAGAAGGCAGACACGCCTTGTGACTCAGCAAGGTATGCAGAGACTTGTCTATGTGACTGCAGACTCCATTTTGCGGTGATTTTCCACAGTAAGAACAAAGAGGTTCTTACACCTGGAAAAGCCTATATAAGGCTGATGCATCATCTCCATCTTGTCTTCAATCCTGCTTCTTACCTCTGGAGGGACTTTGCTACAAACTGAAGCTCTACACAAGGGACTGAGGACCCATCCCAGCGGGGGATGTTCCAGAGACTTGATTTGAACCTGCAGTTTATGCCATCGCTGCTGCAAGCCTGAACTAAGAACTTTGCCATTACTGTATGTAATCGATTCCATTTAACCAATTCTACCTCTCATCTCTACCTTTTTCCCTTTGTAAATAAACCTTTAGATTTTAGATTCTAAAGGATTGGCAACAGCGTGATTTGTGGGTAAGATCTGATGTGTATATTGACCTGGGTCTGGGGCTTGGTCCTTTTGGATCGAGAGAACCTTTTCCTTTTATTGGGGTGTTGGTTTTCATAACCATTTATCCCCAGGACAAGTGCACTGGTGGTGATACTGGGAGACTGGAGTGTCTAAGGAAATTGCTTGTGTGACTTGTGGTTAGCCAGTGGGGTGAGACCAAAGTCCTTTTTGTCTGGCTGGTTTGGTTTGCCTTAGAGGTGGAAAAACCCCAGCCTAGGGCTGTGACTGCCCTGTTTAAGCAATTGGTCCTGATTTGGCACTCTCAGTTGGGTCCCGCCAGAACCGCATCGTCACAGTGGGCATACCACAGATTTATACACAGGCAATATGATATTTCTGTCTCGCTAGCCATCCCTTTCCTAAGGACTTCCCAACATTTTGTTCACTTTTTTGACTGCCGATGCACATTGAGTAGATGTTTTCAGAGAAGTATCCACAGTGACTCCAAGATCTCTTTCTTAAGTTGTAAGAGCTAATTTAGATCCCATCAGTTTAGATGTAGAATTGGGATCATGTTTTCCCATGTGCATTACTTTGCATTGATCCACATTGAATGTCATCTGCCTTTTTGCTGCCCAGTCACTCCATTTTGTGAGATCCCTTTGTCACACTTCGCACTCTCTTTTGGACGTAACTAAATTGAGTTGGTTTGTATCATCTGCAAATGTTTCCACCTCACTGTTTACCCCTTTTTCCAGATCACTCAGGAGTATGTTGAACAGTGCTGGTCCCAGTACAGACCCAGGGGGACACCACTATTTACCTCTCTCCATTCTGAAAATCAGACCTTTTCTTTCTTGCCTTTGAACCAGTTATTTATCCCAGAGAGGACCTTCCATCTTATCCCATTTTGCTTCAGAACCTTGGGGGAGAGACCTTGTCAAAGGTTTTCTGAAAATCTAAGTATACTATATCCACGGGATCACCTTTATCCACATGCTTGTTGACTCCCTTGTAGAATTATAGTAGATTTGTGAGGCATGATTTTCCTTTACAAAAACCATGTTCATTCTTCCCCAATGTAAGCGGGGGCAGACTCACCCAGCGGCACCTCCTGCTGGTCGTCCTGGGAATTAGCTCTGCAGCCGTCAGAGCACCCTCTGCAGGCCGGTGATCTGCCTTACCGCAGCTTGCCCCGTTCCTCCCAGGACCCCAGTGCCCCTTTTACCCTGGCAGTACCCCCACAGTTCTGGGTCTCCCCCTCCCAGGGGAATCCCCACCCACTATCCCCACTTCACCTCAGTCTTGGCTACTGCCCAGTCTCCATCCAGCCCCCGTTCACTGGGGCAGACTGCAGTATGAGCCACTCATCACAGGCAAAGGGGTTTGGACCTGCCGCCTCTGCTTCCCCCTGGGCTGCCCCATTGCAGCCCTGCACCTATTCAGCCTAGAGTCAGGCCTGCAGCCTGGGACTTTCCAGGCCAGAGCTCCCAGCTCCTCTGGCCCTTCCCCAGCCCTGCTCCCACTCTAGGTGTCTTGCTTGGGTCCCTGCAGCCAGGCCCTTCTCTCACTACAAGCAGAGGGAGACTGACTGGGCTCCTGGCTCACAGCCTCTTATAGGGGCCAGCTGGGCCTGACTGGGGCATGGCCACAGCTGAGCCTGCTTCCCCCAATCAGCCCAGGCTCCTTGCCCCAGCCCCAGCCCTCTCCTGGGCTGCTTCAAGCCCCGCAGGGCAGGAGCAGGTAACCACCCGCTACACCCAGCAAATTCCGTTCACTGATGTGTCTAATCATTGGGCTCTACAATTCCACCCAATGTGCCTGGTACTGACGTTAGCCTTAGTGGCCTGTAATTGCCAGCTGCGTCTCTGGAGCCTTTTTCATACACTGCTCCAGCCAGGGACTAAAGGCCGCCCCAGACTTTCCCTTTCTCCCTTCAAGTTCTACAAGCAGCTAAAGAAGCCTCAACCCTGCATCTGAATTAATGTCACATTTCTCACTGCCCGACACAAACAAATGTCATTTCAATCCCAGGTGAGTCCATTTCAGTCATTCCTCAGCCCCATTCCTTCACCCTCCTGCCTTAGCTTAGGGCACTGCGCCACCCTGTGGGCGTTTCATGTCCCTCCTCAGTTTCACATACAGACACAATTTCCTTTGCCGTTCAAGGAACAGCAAAACCTTTCTGTGTCTCTAGTCTGAGCTAGGGCATTCAATTCCACTGAAACCTTCTCTCCTGCAATGGCAACGGTCAGACAGAGGGGACGTGACCCCCTTCGGCCCTGAGAGTGAAATACTCACTCTCCTCTTTCTTCAAGCTGCTGCTGTTAGTCCATAAAACATGTACCATGGAGTAAAAAGCTGAGTTTACTCCAGGGTGAGGAAAGAAAGGAGCCACCAACTCCCCGAAAAATCTCTGTGCCCCAGAGAGAGCCTGCCCCTGCTACTGGAATCACTGATGTGCTTCAGCTACAATGGGGAAAGCATCTGCTCTCAGGGGGGTATAGCTCAGTGGTAGAGTGTTTGACTGCAGATCAAGTGGTCCCTGCTTCAAATCCAAGTGCCCTCTAATAAGCTCTTATTATTTTATTTTTATTTTTGAAAAAAGGGAAAACATTTTCATTTCCATTGTCCATTATGTTCAGGAGCTCCACTATACGGGGATGCTTGAAATGAATGTAAACACTCAACATTTCACTGTCCAAATGCATAAAAACCTAGCACACCTGTCCATCAGCTGAAATCAGTTCCAAGCCTCTAAGTGTCTAGTTTATGTTTTCGTCAATTAAACAAAGGGATCATATGAATGTACATTTGCAGATCCCTCTTCTCCAGGGCTGTGCTGTGCAGAAGAACAAGAATCACATCCAGTTGGGGTTCAGGAGTCTGACGAGCAAAGGCAATTTGGTGCGGGCTAAAGTCACCAGCACTTCGGCTCCTTTCCATTCAACCAGCAGCTGGGCCCCCAGGACAAGGCATGAGAAGAAGACAGTGGCTCTGAGCAGGAAAATAGCCACCAAGAAGCTGGCTAAAGTTGTCAAGATCCCCAGGGAGGTCACCATGCCCATGCCTAGAATGTACTGACTGCATCAGGGACCAAAAAGGCAGAGAAAAGCCCTCAAAAGTTCTAAGCTGCCAAGCCCCAGAAGGTGATCACAATCCTACCTAAAATCAAGACAGGATAAGGCTAATGTCACCTCCAAAGCCAGGGCTAAGAAGGTAACACTGAGAAAGAAGTGGAGAGATTTCCATTGGGATGACTCCTGCTTCCCTAATGGCTCTGTTATGAATCACCACGGACCACCCGGAGAGATCAAAGTCCTGCAGGACAAACAGCCCCATGGACAGTATAATGAAGTGGTGGCAGTGGGGGGGAAGTGCTGTGTTTTGTGTAACACCTGCCAGGTGAGTGATGCACTGACAGGGCAGCTGCCCATGAG